>NW_019386182.1:0-4948 GCF_000671375.1 Centruroides sculpturatus | reverse complement strand
CTATTATCTAACCTGTATTAATTATTAAATGTTTTTATAAATTTGAATTAAATTAATTTTATTTTAACAATAAAGCAAAGTTTAATATATTCTTTTTAATTATTATAAAATTAATTTGCAATAATAATTTTTACAATTTGTTCTAATACGCAAGTAAAATAATACACTACAACTTAAAATAATATTATAACAGTAAGGCAAAGTATAATAGGGAAATAGTTTAATATAATAATTATTTAAATTATATTTGTTACTTATTTATTAAATATCGCAACGAGAACAATGCTTTTTTAAAATGTTTGTGGCAATAACAATTTTTTAAATATTATCTGATGTTTGACACCGAAGAAGTTCGATGTCTAAAAAACTGTAGCTCCAGTTTTTAAAAAGGTTTCTTTTTCCTATGTATCCACCTTTAAATTAAAATAATTCGTTATACATTGCGAAATGATTTAATAACTTTTGTAAATTATTATGTTTAATCCAACCAGTTATATCCGATGTTTTTCATCTATAAAATTTAATCCACGAATTTTTTTGAATGAAACTCTGATTGTAATTCCTTAAAATTTGTTTTTTATATGATAGACATAAACCATGCAAATAATTGTCAAGTATTGTTGATTTTTTATGTCTAACTGTTAAATTAAAAAGAAAAAAATAGATTCATTATAAAAATCAGTTTACCGAACTCTTTCAAATGTTCTGCTACAAGCCTAAGCTCCCTGAATAGTGTGTTAAGCAGAGATTTTTATTGTAATGCATTGCAAATGCCTCAAAATTAATAATCACTCATATTAAAGTAATACTAATAATAAATACTTACCTTCATAATTTATTGAAACAGAATTCTATATCATATGAAACTAATTCAGTAATATTTCAAGATCATTTTTCAATATAACAAATACTTTTGAAAAAAAAAAATAATCATAATCCTGGTCNTAAAATAAAAGTAAACTTTTTCATCTACACACGCTCTTCGAGTAAGAAGAGAGAAACAAAAGTGGACGAAAGTAAAGAGAAGTTATTACACGAACTGCAGAACGGAATGACCCGTAGTTCCAGTTTATTATCGGAATTGAAAATATCGCCGGAAAGTATTCGAATTAAAAATACAGGTAGGTCGTTTAGTAATTGACGGCATTTGACTTTTACGCGTACGTAATCTTATATCGAAAGCCTCCAAATAACAAATGATTTAATTCGGAATTGATAAAGAACCGTAAATTTTCCTTTCCAGACGGTTGCTTTACGACGACAACGGAGGCGGGCGACAGAAACGTAACTTGGCCTAGAAAAAATGTCGGTGAAATCGCTTTACCCCTAGAAGACTGCGTGACCGGTAAAGCTTACGTTTACGCTCTCGTACTCGTTGTAGCGCTACTAAATGCTATTATTTTTTGATAATTAGACAGAGGCGATCCCGTGGTTAGAAGGTGTTTAGGAAATTTCACTTACGGCGCTTATTGGGGTCCCGTGGACGGAAAATGCCGGGGAGAACTGTCCGACCTCACTCTACGATTGAAAGAATTATCTACGGTAAGTAAGCGCTGCCAATTCTTATTTCTTTTTAAGTACAATAAATTAAAGAATTTTATATACAATAAATAATTGTAAATATCCAATTTTACTCGAAATAAGAAAAGTAATTTTTTTTAATTGGAGAGAAATTTCGTGACAATTCAACCCGCCGAATTCCCTTTCTCCCATTCTCCCGCGGAGTGGGAACCCATCCCTCCCACTCTCGTTTTCTTTTCTGAATCCCCTCCCGATTGCTTGGTTTTTTCTCTCTATGACAAAATAAAGTTAAATTCTATAAAAACTTACTCCGGGTTATTCGCATCTTTGTTATCGAGTGTAGTAATACAGTACATCCGCACCCGGGATGAGACCCGTGTGATAATTTTGATAAACTGAAAATTTACACTTACAAATCCATCTTTAAATTGGATATACGAGGACGGAGTTAGAGCAAACTCTAATTAAGCTACAGTTGATTAAACAGGCTTTAGTATTTCGGCACGGGTTGCTTACTTTTACCCAAAGACGATCTTCGCGTGCAAATTTATGGAAAAATCTTAGAAATATCAATACGAACGATGAAAGAAATGTGGCTGGTGAAAATTAATTAAAGATATAATTAAATAACTTAAGATTGAAAAAAGTTATAAACTTATAAATTCCCACTGTCCTCAGTCTGTTTGGCTGTCTGTCATTGTTTAATCTCAAGAACGGGGTTAGAAATATGGAAACCTTAGTGGTAGGACGCCCAGATTAACTACATACTAACTTTCGATATAAAGTAAAAGTCATGTAATTTCGATTCAGATATCCCCCCGAAAGCGATTAGATTACTGGCAAAATTCTGTTGTTAAAGGATAAGTACGACGTACGGGGGAGAGACACTGCAATACTAATTCGAGGTGGAGAGCATATATTTTAAATTAAATAAATAATTATTATTTTCTTTACTAAAATATTATTTAGTTTCTTAAAATTTTAGAGCGATGACGTAAACGTTACCAAACAGTTAAGTAATTTAGTAAACGAGTGGCCCCGAATTCGAGCAATCGACATTCACTACGTGGCTACTTGCTTGGAGAAGGTTTCCACCGAACCAAATTTCCAAGTAAGAACTTGTGTTACTTTTCAGTCTTCGTCTCGGCCACATTTTATTACAGATGTATCGTTTCAGAATCCACAAGAATCGTTCGAAGAAATCGCCTCGACCATCGACAATTTAATGAAGATGGACTCTTCCGTTTTGGCCTCGGCAAATACTAAAACCAACGCTTCTTCCAGGTAAGGTCTTTGACAAAACAATTGTCTTTAAAAGACAAAAGGTGTCGACAACAGATTAATCTCGATTTCCAGAATTACAGCCTCGCTGGAGAGTATGCTAGAGGCCAATAACGTTTTTATAAATACAAGTAACGAAAACATAATTATTGCGTCTCACCCGCTGACCTCGGAAAATGTGGAAGTCGGAATATTTCTACCCCTGGATACAAACCGGGTGAAGAGTTTACACCAGGATACATTATTAAATGACGAATATAGAGTAAGAATACGTCTCCCTCGGGACGTGTCGAAAGAGAAAGCTTCGTCTAACGCCACTTTTAATTACGTCGTATACGAGAACGATGCCATGTTCTTCACCCACCGCACCGATCGAGCCGTAGTCAGTAACGTTCTGTACGCCCGCCCGACGGGAGCTCCCGTTCGTTTGCCTTCCAAAAGAATAGAAATCGCATTTCGAGTGTTCACGGTAAACTTCCGAAGGGAAAATATCCCGCATAATATAATATATATCTATATAACGCGGAAGACGAACCCTTATAATGTTCTCGTCGGCTCTCAGATTCCCGGCCAAATACCCCACAGTTCGAGGTGCGTTTTTTGGGATTATTCTGCCAACCGTAAAATGGGAGATTGGTCCGATCTGGGTTGCGAAATAACAAACCGAACCGCCCGTCGAGTGGTATGTCATTGCGATCACATGACTAACTTCGCCGTTTTGGTGGTACGTAATGGATTTATTTGTATTTTTAAAATGTATTTCCAAATATTACGACGACTGAAAATTCTGCAATTTCAATTGGTGTAGAATTTACATCCGGATTACGTGGAGCGAGAGATACACGCCGTAGTCTTGGATATTTTCACCTACATGGGGTGCGCGCTTTCCATAATGGGACTCGTATTAACACTAAGCAGTTTCGTGATGTTCAAGTAAGTTAAAGTTAACTTTTACTTTACCGGCTTTATACATAGCGGGGGAAAGTATGGCGATACATAACTTTTACGGGGGGAAATTAGTTAAAAAATTCTCATCGTCGGGGAAAAATGTGGGCGTTGCGAGGATAACAGCTATAAGACAAGCGGATAAAATAGTTATTAAAAAAATAAAATTACATTTTACCGATTTACACTGATCATTTACGGTTGTTAGTTCGAAAAACTATAATCTAATTCCGAAAATGTTTAGAAAACTGAGAAAAGGAGTGGTGAGCAAGGTTCTGTGCAATTTGGCATCGGCCATATTGTTAAGTCTGATCGTTTTCGTTTCGGGAATNATAGACGACTAAATTTTCCCGTTACATTTTTATACGAATCCGAAATTGTAGAAATATAAACCAATATCTACGAAGATATCAAATAAAAAAGTAAGAATTACTTCAGGTATTTTAATCCGTTCCCGACCCCCGAAATAAACCTTTTTTACCTTATTAACTGTATTTGTTACCTTTCTAAAACGTGTTCATTAATTAAAAGTTATTGCATTTAATCAAAGTAGTAGTTTTGTGTAATTTTGTGATCAAAAGTAGTAATTTTGTGATCAAAGCTTTGATCACAAAATTAATTTCAGATGTCAATTAAATTAAAATTGCAAATAAAAATTTGTTGAATAGAGTTATTTCAGATCACAAAATTAATTTTTCTAATCACAAAACTAATTTTTACTCAAAGGAAATAATCCGAATGTTGAGAATATTCAAGTAAATTTTTAAAATATGAAAGTATTAAATGTTTTAATATCGAATAANTTTTTCTAATCACAAAACTAATTTTTACTCAAAGGAAATAATCCGAATGTTGAGAATATTCAAGTAAATTTTTAAAATATGAAAGTATTAAATGTTTTAATATCGAATAAAATTAAAACACAATAATTGTATGAAATAATATAACACCAAAACGATTTATTTTTATTTTTACACGAATAGATCAAATAAGTTTTATTTTATTTAAGCTTTTCCAGTTTTTTCATTCACTTTATCTAAAACATGACATATTCCTGGTCTAATTTCTGATATTTTATAAATTAAGATTTCAAATAATTTGTCGAATAATAGTTTTATTATCAATACTAAAATTAATTATTTTCTTCATGAATATTTGTCTTAATATTCTGGTACATGACAGTTTGAAATAATATAACACT
>NW_019386181.1:77326-95223 GCF_000671375.1 Centruroides sculpturatus | reverse complement strand
TATATAAAATGTGCAATAAATAATTTTAATACAAAAGCTTCTGATGGTTTTATATGCATCTAACGGAATTTTTAAAACGTGTTTCTTTTTAAATGGTAAAGAATTTGTTTAAAATTTAGATTATCGCATTTTTTCATTGTTTATAAATATAAAAACAAAATCTTTTTCGCTTTATTTCTGATTTATTGTTTCTTTTGTTTATTTTCACTTGGAAGAAATGTAATATCGATTGTTTTAAATGGAAGTAACATAAAACTTGTGATCAATCGACGAACTGTTCACGTTTTGCTTTTTGTCACTTGAGTAAAAATTAAAAATTGGTTATTTCTGTAATCACCAGATGGCATTCGAAATGAAATAACAGCCGAAAATCTTTTCACGAACCCAAATTTTTCATTTTCATTCGCATCTTTAACTATTCATTCGATAAATCTATATATATATATATATATATATATATATATATATATATATTAATGAGTGTTGAAAATATTTCAAAATTAGTTTAATAATAATATACTAGTATAATAAAAATTAATTTTAACTTTAAGGAATTAAAGATTTAACCAGATAAAATGCTATTAATTCTTTATTATTGATCTTCAACATCACATAAAGATTTAAGCTCTAAATATAAAATTATTTTAATCAGAATAAAGCAAATAAATTCAGATTTTCTTAATTTTTACGAATTTACATTAAAAACTTTTAGAAATTTATTTAAAAAACAAGAAAATCAAACTGAAAATTTGAATTTTTGATGAAAACTACTGAGAAGAAAGCATTCAATAATAGATTTTTATATTTATTTACTATAAGCTTATAATTAAATATATTATTAAATTAAATTCACGTATTTTATGTAATTTTTATATTTAAAATACTTAAAACTTTACAGGAAGTAATTATGGAATATCAAGAGAAAATGTCAAGTTATAAAGTAATTTTATTCACCTGTCAAAAATTCAATAACTCTGACATTAAGAAATTCATTCTACTACAAATTAAGGTTAATTTTCTGTAGTAAAAAATAAATAAATAAAATATNCAGCAGAATACAGTATTTATGACAAGTTTTATTGACAAAACAGTAGAGTACAATCAAACTGTACATCGAATCAGTGGCTGCACTACTTTAGAGTAAATGTTCAGTGTGACGACCACCAACTTCGTTACATAATGTGCAACGACGAACCATGTTTTGTCCGACTCTCTGTAAGATGCCACGCTCCCCTCTGATGGTATTAAATACTGTAAAGATGAGCTCCGTAAGCTTATAAACTGTTCCTACTGGTGTTGCGTACACAAGGGACTCACGCTGACTAGCTGTGTGTTTATATCACAGCGCCAGTGGATGCAAGGGGTGACCTGAAGGACGACAAGCACTAAGTACACAATGTCCTGTACACAGGCTCAGTTAGACCACTGTAGTTGTATGTTTACAGTCTTCCATCCGTAGCAATAACACGACGTCATTAGACTGAAAGGTAGCTACCAAAGTGAAGGGCGGTCAAGCACTACCTTTCAATATTTTAAAATACTATTTTCGTTGCAAGTGAATTTAATGTTGTACTTTACACGGAATTCTATAATATTTTGTATAATACGCACTTCTGAATTATCTGAATACATTCTTCGAATATTTATCTGGAATGTAATTTTAAACAATAGGTATTTGGATCTATACTATTACTATCCATGCAAATAGAATTTTGTTTTAAATGATTTACTTTATAATATACCAGATTGAATGAATAATTGTATTATCTACAGCAAAAAAATGTTCAAGTTTACTTGAGTAACATCTTTCAAATTTTATTTTGTTTAAACTTTTCGTGTAACAATTAATGTCTCATTGTTTGCATTGACTTAATTACACCCTGAAGTAAAACAGAATATCATCATTAACGCTATTTTTTCGAAACCCCTATTTAAGTTTTAATACTGAAATGTTTTTAATTATTTATTTCCTTAATCCTTTTTTCTTTTTTATGTCTAATTAAACATCTACATTACGTAACTGTGATTTTAAATAATAAACAAGTTATGTAAAATGTTTTCTTGGTATTTTACTTGGATTTTCTTATTTTAATTTTTATGTGCATTTAATCGTTTAATCAGCTAAACTTTCAACTAAATTATAAAGTCATTCAATAAAAATTATATAGATTAAAATAAATACGAAGCATAAAGTTAATATATGTATATATATATATATATATTTCCTTTTTTTACATATTGTAGCATATCTTCTTTTAGTCTTTTGTAAGAAAGTTACAAGAATTTTCTTCTGCAATCTTTTCAAATTATTACTTCATGAATTAAAATGACGTATTTTGCTATAATTTTTAACATAAAAAGTGATTAACTTAATTAAGATGATGTCAGTCGATTCAAAAGTGGATGTCACTCAGTATTCGCTTTCTTAGTCTTTTGAACTATTCCCTTATGGTATGATGACCTTCGACACAGCCTTATTAATAATTTACTAATTTTCATATTAATAAAAAAAATAATTTTTGGTATTACATGTTTTCATATTTACTTTCCAGCTCTGAATCATTAAATCCATTTCATATTGTTAATCTGTATTATATCAGTGGATCATATATATTTAGCCAGTTTATACATCAATTAAAACAAAAATAATTATTATAGATTCATAAATTTCTATAATAACAATTTATTTTTTAGTTTTTTATTTTTGTTTTCCGTATTAGCTAAGTAAATTGTTAATTACGGTGAAAAACAAATAAAATTATACATCAAATGACTATTCGAAATTTTATGTATAAAGCTAGAAACCTGATGGTAAATATTAAAATTTTGACCAATAGTTTTTATATTTTTTAAATATATTTTACTACATGCTATTATTTTTTTAACATTAAATTATTTCATCTACGTGAAGTTGAAACATAATGTTACATTAACACTTGTTTGCCTTCACTTAAATTTGTTTGATTTACTTCGATTAAATACATTTGTTATTTTATCAACAAAGTCTTAAAACATTATATAACATATTATAAGTCATTGTTTTACTGTATAAATTTATCTATAGTTATATTTGATGAAAGTAAATATAGACACAGATTTTGAAAAATATTTATTGTTTTATTTTAAAATTCTGGAATCCTGTTTTCATTTTTAAGAAGACAGATAAAGTTTGACTTTGAAGAACATGTTATAAATAAAATATAAATACAGTATAGTCCTTTTCTGTATCAAGCTGATAAGACTAAGTTTAAGTCTTATCAGCTTGATACTGACTGTAATTATAGCCTATAAGTTCAAACATAAGGTTGAGTTCCTTTCGAAATCGAAGCTTGAAGTGCATAGCACAAATATATTATATTTCTAGCGTAAACAAATTGCTTATATGTGTGTAATTACTTAGTTTCAAGGTGTAAACTGTAATTTAGAATTTTCTTCATGAAGTTCTAAATTAGGAATTTTCATTAAAGCTAAACCTAATTTTAATTAAATTAACCTTTTCCAATCTTCTTTGAGATTCATATTTTGTCTAACACGTGATATTTTCAAGCTATACGTCTTGAGAAAATTTATTTGAAAGTTATTAAGTAAAGTTATTTGTAAAATATTAAAATCAAACTCAATATTTGAGTCATTTCTTCTTGCAATAGTTGTTGCATAGATGTTGCATTGATTGAAAACCTAGGATTCCCCATACGCTTATATTCGATGACTGGATTTTACAGAATTTAAAATACTGGCATTATCTAAGACTATAGTTTACAATCCTCCAGTGAATGACAATCTACTGTTTCATATTCAGTGGATCATAGTCCCCTGGAGAGTCCATGTAAACAATGGGATCTTCTGCAAACTCATAATTTAAATCGGGAATTTATTTAAACAAATCAAATTATTTACATAAAAATAAATCTGTGTAAACGTATCTATCTATCTATCTATTATTTCTATTCTAATAAATTTGTTAATAAAATAGTTAAATGATATTTTGATACAACTTTCATTATAAATTTTTAAGAAAATGCAAATTTCTGTTTAGGTGAGAATATGTTATTGATCCAATTTGTAGCAAAGAAAACTTTTATCGAATCAGATTTTCAGGATGCTCTATCATGATTTATTGAATGTAAACATCGATATTGCTCCGTGCTTGAGAGCAGGTTATGAAAAATTCGTAAGAAAATTATTCTGAAATTTCATAAAGTCGCGAGGAAATGGTTTCTAGAATCATTTGGACTTTTTTTTACAATGGAAACTGTTTACACAGATTTTCTAAATCTTAGATCAGATGCTTTGATTTTCGAAATATATTTATAATAGATTCACTTCCTGCGAGTTGTTTATCTTTCTAAATATTTGAAAAATATTCTTACTTTATACAGTATTTTTATTCTAACCCCTACGTTACATATTGGATAACATTCAATTGTTTATCTAACAATATATATTAGGAATACATGATCACAAAGAAAAAAGTCGTACTGGACCATATATACAGTATAAATATTATCTATTTTTTACTTTAAGTAAACTGAAGTAGAAAAAGTATTTCGCATTCCTTTTTATTCGATTTTGTATTTATAAATTACATGTTCTCTTAAAAGTTATCTATTACTACTTTATTTGCTTAAAAAGCTTCGTTAGCAATATAGTAATTAAATATTCTTGAATATAATAAATATAAGAAAGTAGTTTTCAATATTTTAAAATACTATTTTCGTTGCAAGTGAATTTAATGTTGTACTTTACACGGAATTCTATAATATTTTGTATAATACGCACTTCTGAATTATCTGAATACATTCTTCGAATATTTATCTGGAATGTAATTTTAAACAATAGGTATTTGGATCTATACTATTACTATCCATGCAAATAGAATTTTGTTTTAAATGATTTACTTTATAATATACCAGATTGAATGAATAATTGTATTATCTACAGCAAAAAAATGTTCAAGTTTACTTGAGTAACATCTTTCAAATTTTATTTTGTTTAACATTGATTAAAATTACGCAGATATAATGTATAGTATACATATATATATATATATTTTACTTTAAAATAAACACTACTTTGTAAACGTAATTAACACTGTCTAGTCTATTGTAATCAATAAGCCGCTTGATAATATTCTTCTAATTTTCTTCAATTCTAATTAAGAAGGGCATTTTAATAAAAATTTATGTTTTAAAAAGCTAAATAAAATTTTTAATTAATTCAGTTAAAGAAAAATTATAATTTTATTTTTTATTTTACAAAATTATTATTTATATATGAATCTCTTTATATAATTTATTTTTATGATTTTATTTATGTTTTCTTTATACTGTACGTAATTTTTAAATGAATAATTATTATATCTAATTCCTTTAAAGGAGAGTATTTAGTTAGAAATATTATATAATTTCGAAAGGTTTGGATATAATCATGAAACGTAGAGATAAATCAATGGTTAAAAATAGGTCAGAAATACATTTCTACAGTGAACTAACCACTTTAGGAAGAATAGTTTTACAATGATTTTAAACGATAAACAGTAGTTAAACGAGTATTCAGAGTTTTAAGGGATATTTTCAGTCGAATATAAAATCTGAAATTTTAATATCAACTTAATGCTAGATTCATGACACTTATTATAAACAAGTAATTCTTTCCTAATTTATATTCGAAAAAATAAAATTATGACATGGCTAGAGTTCATTTCATACACACTACATTAAATATTTTAAACATTATATGCATTTTGAACCGTAATACATTTAAATTTATTCTAAAAGAATTTGAAGTAATTAAATAAGAGTTAAAAGTACTTTTCATTTAAAATTTTAAAATAAATATTATTATACATGATATACTGTATATGTTTTTCTTAAACATATTTATTAAACTGTGTTTAGGAAAACTGTTAAAAGATATACTGAAATTATAAATTGTTTAAACAATTGAAATTTATTTTATGTTATAAATACATAAATTTAATATTTACAACAAAGTTCGCTTATAACAAACTCGCTATCAACGAATTCTCGGCGATAATGAACATGTTCAAAGAACGAATGAAATAATCATAAGACCAATGTTATTTCTCCCGGCTACAATGAACCCGTATGTAACGAACAATATTTAATTATAAAACAATGAAAAATAGCGTTACAAGAATACTCATAAGTCATTGTTTTTTCAAGAAAAAATTTTCCCGTGTAAAAGATCACTGTTTAAAAATTAAATATTAATATCAATCAATTAATTTAAATTAGTAAAATTATGATTTACTAATATTTATTGTTTAACATTATAATTGGTAATCAGTGTGAAAAATCATTCACATAACATTGATCTCTCGAGTCTAATAAGTTAAAATTCACAGAATCTATCGTAACGAAGTCTACACGAAAGGAGAGCTAAAGTTTCTCTTTGTAAATAATGGGATCACGCTACATGCAAATCCGAGGCGCATTATATTTACTTGAAGGAAAATTATCCTTTTAATGTCTTTTCGAATTTATACATTTTCACATTAGGGAAGGAATAAGCGAATAATTCTTTGTCTTAACGCTAATACAATTATCAGACAACTATAAATACTTATTTTTATAAAGCTTTGTTTCAAATTTAGTATTCTGAATTTTATAATTTTTAAATTTTATAAAACTTTAAAGGCATTATTAAAGTTTCCGTAATNAAATTAAATTAAATTAGAGAGGTTGCGGCCGACGTTTTCATCGCGAAAACGTGTATGTCAGACGTTCAGCGCCGCCTTTCTGTAAGCCTAGAAGTTTGATAATGGCGTTTGGAACGTCGAACATGATTTCACTGACGTTCCAAACGCCATTGTCAAACTTCTAAGCTTACAGAAAGGCGGCGCTGAACGTCTGACATACACGTTTTCGCGATGAAAACGTCGGCCGCAACCTCTCTAATTTAATTTAATTTAACTTTAACTTGAAGGTCGCATGGACATATACTGCTATTTGTTCGTACAGCAATCTGGTTACAAATTGCAGTTAATTATGTTTGTTTTGAATAATATTTATTTTGCTCTTGATGAACAATTTTATAAACAGAAAGATGGAATCAAAACGGGCATGTTTAGGCACAAAATTAGCTAAATTATTAATGTCAAGTAGGCTGAACGAAAATAGTTGAAAACAAAGCGATTTTTTCTCTAACTTAGAATCAGTTTTTTTCCGGATGGTTTTAGTTCGGCGTCAAGAATATTTAACAAATTAGTGAAGAGCCCGATAGGGTCGAACCTGGATTAAAGCTACTGGCCTAGCTCCGGAATGGACAGTTGTTAAACCTAGAGACCTCTTAAAAAGAGGACCACAAAGGAAAACTGAAAGAAAAAATACCTTGTCTGGACATGCCGAGACAGAGAGTAAGAATAGTAATGTTACGTTTTTGTTTGTACCATGGTTTGTACGCCCTACAAAGTCATCCATATAGTTCTAATGCAAAACCTGGATATATTTGTAAATAAAGGACTATTATAGTTCGTATCTTAAGGTGCTTTTGCTACTAACCATAAAACACATATTTGAAGTGGATAAGAGAAGGACCTTAGACTCAAGACTTCTTGCGATACTGTTTTGAACTTTGCTAACAATGTTATCAATAGATCAAGCAATAGTTAATATTGAATGTATAGTTTTCTTAAATCGGTTATAGATCATTGTTTGTTATATTTGATGAGGACATAATGAAACCTGTTAAAATATTAGAATTAGTAAATAATATACATAAAAATGTTACTTTTGAGTTAAAGAAAATAATAGAACCTTATATTTTAATTATTATTATTTTTTTCATTTTTGCCATGTAAATTGATGTGCAAATTTTTAAATATGTAAATTTGTCACTCATTTCTTAATTGTTTGGCTTGTCACCTGTAAACTTGTGAACTCTTTGCATATTTTTGCAGAGGCGTAGCCTCTAGTAAAAAGTCGTCTCTTCAATGAAAGACTGTTGTTCCTGGTGATCGACATGGCAAAAATCAAGACATTTTAATCTTTTGTACGTACTTTTTTAATGAAATCTTAGTGTTTCTACATGTAAAAGTTACTAGATTATGTAATTCGATTACTTTCTTTTTCATATTTATTAATTTTAATGTTCCAAAAATATTAGATTGTAGAAAAAGTATAATATTATATTTAAAAAAGAATACGTTTTATATGTTTATAAAGAAAATGCTTAATAGAATAACTGATAAGAATAACCAGAAAATAGAAATACAAGATTTAATAAAGATGTATTTATTTAATAATTATCCAAAAGGTGGAACATTAATAGTAATTTTCTACATTAATAAACATTAATGTAGAAAATACTTTTGGACAAATTTAAAAAATTATGAAAATGTTTAACATTATTGTTAGCTCAGGGTTAAGGGTCTATAAGTAATTGATTATGTAAACCAACAATAACGAATAAAAATGATGTTATTTTTAAAAATAAGTATAGTACGTAATATATACTGCAGTTATCAATATGACCCTAATTATACGTATATTTTTGAAACTGGTCGTCCATTAAGTGTACTGTACGTATTGTTGAACATATGAGAACGATTAAATATAATTATGCTGGTTTAGAGGTAGCCACGCACTACAATTCCAAATGGTGTAAAATCGTAAATGAGACAATAAAAATATTAATTAAAAATAAAACAAAACTTATTTGAAGACAGTATTATGCGTATTTTTAAATTATGAATGTTAATGAAATTTATAGAATTAATGACAATTTGGGAAGGAAGTGTATGAATCCTGGCTACCAATTTTCATCAAGGAGAGTCACTACAGACTATGGTTATTCATTTCTCAGTCTTTTGCTTGTCCCTGGAATTCGAGAAAAAAGTGATCTCTTTCCCGGGATCTCGGGAAATCTCGAATTATAATTAGCTTAATTATTTCTAAAATAAAATAAATCTTGAAATTGAATGATATAATTATTTTTCATTTCATTGTGTATTAAATTGTGTAAAATATGTATTAAAAATTACCTTTGAATTACATAAAAATTTTTACAAGTAGAAAAAATTGGTTAAAGTTTGTTGGAAACTGCTTACAACAAAAAACAAATGCCTTTGAATCAAGTTGAAAATTTAAAGAAAAAAATTAACTTAGACAGTATTTTTGTTTTTTTAAATAAAACATATTATTAGGTCATCAAGGATGACATTTGTAGGTAATAATATTGCCAACCATTGAGTCTGACCCATCTCAGAGTGCCTATGAATTATCGTTGAAGTTTGGTGTTAGCAAACAAACAATATTAACTCGTTTATCTCAAATTGGTAAAGTGAAAAAATTGGATAAGTGGGTTTCACATGAACTGAATGAAAAACAGAAACAAAAACGTTTGGATCCATTTTTGAATTGAATTGTCACTTGTGATGAGAAATGGATCCAACATGACAATCACAAACATTCAACACAGTGATTGGACAAGGATGAATCACTAAAACACACTCCAAAGTGCAATATTCATCAAAAGAAGCTGATGGTGAGTGTTTGGTGGTCTAGCGCAGGTGTGATCCATTATGATTTCATGAAACCTGGCTCATTGATCACAGCAGAAATATACTGCAACTAACTGGACGAAATGATGCAAAAACTTAAACAAAAACAGCCTAGATTGGTCAACAGATCGACTTCTATCTTATTGCATGATAATGCTAGACCACACATTGCACAAATGACTGTGGCAAAACTACAGGAATTGGAGTTGGAACTTCTTCATCATCCTCCATACTCACCAGACTTTGCCTTTTTTTCCACAAATTTCATCCTTGATAACCCAATATAAAAATTTACAATAATATTTTGTATTAAGATTTTAAAAAGCAAAGACAGTCAATACTCCAATCACTCAATCTGGTTCTTACTTTAGTAATGAAAAGTCCTGCTACTGAATACCCTTTCTGATTCAATTTATGAGGATGGAATTGTCTTTAATGCATTTAAGAGAAGACAGATATGTGTTTTCTCACCTATAGCCTGGAAGATTTCTAGTTTGTTTTCGAAATGAGTTGCAGTACTTCTTTTGCTCTCTAGTATTCTTGATTTGTCTACCTCAGTTGCTTTAATAGCAGCATCAAGCTTATAGCCCAATAATTCAGCAGTTCATTTAGCTTTAATAATCAAGTTTATGGAGAAATACTTCATACTTTATACTCATTTGTATCCTTGCCCAACTTGCACAATTTGGCATAATGCACTTATTGAAGCTAANATAATTTTTTATTGTTTTTATATTTTTCAATATATTTATTTTGTTTGTACAAAATAAAAAAATAATTTTTAACGATACAATAGTCTTTGTTAGGCTTAACATCGACGAAAATTCAACGCGAAGCGACACGCAACGGATAAAAATTTTAACATAGGATAGGTTAAACTATTTTTTCGTACATAAATCGGTTATCCGAAATATCAGTTATACGAACAACCCCAGTTCCCAATTGATTCGGAAAATTGACGCTCTACTGTATTATTATTTTTATTTGTAATACAAATTTATTATTTATATCACGGAATGACACCACTGCTGCTAGAATGCCCACTAGGGGGCATCCTGGGCTATCTCATTATAAAGTAACTGCCATATCTATAGAATATCAATTAAAATATAAAATGTTAGATATCTTTCCATCGTAATGTAGATAAAGACTATGCCTCAGTAAACGTATGAGACTAAAAAACTGGTCATTAATCTAAACCAGCACTTCTGAAACTTGTCCTGTTCTCCATTCCCTAGTGTAGGTGTCCACTTGAGAGTAACTCCCGAAAATTACTCTCGATAGCTTCTCTGAAATACTTAACCATTTGAGAGTGTCGTTCGCGAGTTTTTACTTCAGATATTCTTGAGACTAGCGAAGAGTTTATAGTGTAAGTGCTCTCAAGACCGTGCCCATATCAACACTGTTTGCGAGTTTTGCTATCAAACTTTTAATTCCATAAATTTATTCCTAATGCATTCTACCTTAACGTATAAAAAGTTTTTAGAATCGCTGTTTGCAGTACTTATTAAAGATAACAGAACTTCAAAACAAATTTCGACTGTTTTAATAGTAATAGAAAGAGTATCCACGTAGAATTCTTAGTTTTTCTGTATTTCTATTGCTGATGGTGGATGTTAGTCCTGTAAATGTTCCAATTAAAAACTTTTTCATTTTTTAAACATTTACTATAGCAACAAGAAGAAAATATCATTGTTTCTTTGTATAGAAGAAAACAATTACACTTTACTGCACATTAAATTATATTTAATGAAAAATTTTTAACGTTATTTATTTAAAAAACCGGTGAACTTAATTTTATGATTCCTGGTTGTAGAGATTTGTGGCGGCCATTTAGCAAAAAATATTGAATAACAAATTTAGTAAATTTTTGTGAATAAATGTGAGAGAAGGACCTATCGATTTCATCTCTCGCATTAATAATTTACTAAATTTGTCTAAAGTCACAAAAGAACTTTAAATTACCACGTTCAATAATGAGGGGTCGATTTCTTTACGTGGAGAGAAGTTAGATGATTTCACTAAAAAAATTTATGAAATATAACGTGGAAAATGCAAGGACTCGTATTTCTTAATGTCTAAATTAATTTAATACATTTTAATATTATTATTAGAGTATCACATTTTAATAATTAACGTCATTATGATAACTATTAATACGATTAAATCAACATATTAATAGTTATAATAGTTTAAGTCACTGGTATTCTAAAGAAAGCTTTATGAAATACTTATTTATAATTTGATATTTTAAGAAGCATTTAAATATAATTTCTCAATTTTATTTTTATATTGATAAGTTTGTGTTCCATGAGCAACAAGGTAAGATTTATACCAGTATGAAGCCATAGTTTTATTGATACAATTTTCTCTTATTCTCTTTTTGTCTCTGACCCAAATCACAATCTTTTTATCTACTAGAAACAAGCGTTTTCATCAACGATCTCTGGAACAAAAATTTACTTCGGAAAAAACTTGCATTATTATAACTTAATTGCGTCAGCTCAATTTTCAGATCTTTCTTCTTTATTAATTTTCAATCTCTGTCGATTACTGTCAGCAGTAACTCTATCGCTTTTTAATATGATTTCGAATGCACTTTGTAAGGTATATCTTTTGCTTAACAAGCTAGGTCATCTACCTTACACTGACTCAAGCGAGGTGACACAAATACAATTTAGATACCCAAAATTTTTGCACGCATTAACTAATTCGATCAGATATTATTTTATCGGTTCTTCAATAAGTTACTTTCTCTACCAATTCTTTTATTTGTGTTCCTCCTAGACCAACTCAAAATTCATTTTTTAATTTTCGCTTTTCTTTATCTTTAGGTCGTTCTTTTATCGTGCTTTAAACATGGAGTCCTTTTTGTTTTTGATTATATTCTTCTTAATCTAACAGTAAAAAGTACTTCATAATTTACCACTGTAATTCTTTTATTATATATACATGTCCTGTAATCTTATAATTTTTAATGTTTATATATTATACATAGTTTACCTCGTGCTCTTTACTTTTTAATATTTTATATGTATTCTATCGTTTCTTCTTTTTTGTTGGTTATTTTTTTACTTATGTTTCTACGGGCAATTGTTATTTTAGGACGTGGTAATCTCATGATACATTTGTACAGAGTCTCTTAGAGGATTAAATAAATACAGTTTATATTTGTCATTTTACTCCAATGAATTTTTGGTAGATACGTATTATTTTATATCTTAATAAATACTTGGAATAAATGAAAATGAAAGAATTTTATTTACTATATTTACTTTTCTAATACTGCGATTTTTCTCAAATTACAATTACAGTTAATATTGTATTCAAAATTGTTTAAAATGGACATTTAGTCGATTTTTACAGTCACCCACATAATGTGATTTCATGTTCAGTCTGGTTCGCCCATAAAAAACGCAATTTTTAGTTATACGTTTATTCAAGCTGTTCTTTCAAACAACGTATAACTGAGATTTTGCTGTGGTTGAATTAATTAATTTCAGCCAAATTTTATTCGAGCTTTTGTGAATTTAGTATAGCCTTTAGTGTAATTTATGGATAATATGTTCATCAATACAACTCGTCAATCAACTTAAAAATAAATATTCAAGTATTCCATAAACTTTAAATACTGTATATTTTACTTAAGTTATTAATTATTCAAAACAGTGACATTTAGATAATTTATGTGTGTGATATCATTTAACAGCTGAAATTTATCAAATATATCACGGTTATCAAAGAAATGTGTATCTTTGATGATTACCGTCGTCGGAAAATACTATTTTTATTAATTATGCATAAAATTTATCTTGCCAAATTTCCTAAAAATTCTCTTTAAATTGAAAAAATGCATTTATGAAATGAAAGCATAACTTCAATATACAGTAGTTATTTAAATTTTTAAACTCTTCGTTACTCTAAACTCTATTGATTTTATAAAACTTTCACTGATCTATTTGGATACATTATTCACTGCATTAAAAATACCGTCTTTTAAAGTTTTCAGAGAATTTTTAAACTCTTCGTTACTCTAAACTCTATTGATTTTATAAAACTTTCACTGATCTATTTCGATACATTATTCACTGCATTAAAAATACCGTCTTTTAAAGTTTTCAGAGATTTTTTAAATAGTTTTTACATAAATCACTTTTATATAAAAATTCGATCTTGGATTCTCCTAACAAAAACTTTAAATCGCTCTGTAACTAAATGCATTCTATAGAAATAACAAAGAAGATATTGTATAGTACGAAACAAAATTGTTTTTTAAAGTTAAGCATAAACTTTTATTATGCTTAACTTTATAAAAACAGTTTTGTTCCACACTAGACAATTTAATTATAAAGGAATTATTTTATTAATTCCGTATTTTCATATTTTTTTGAAACTTTTTACAAGCATTTAAAAATAAGCAATTTCAAATGCTAATTTTGTAAATTATTCAAAGAACTTCAGTATTGAATAATATTATTTCGTCTTTCTTATTTTTTAAACGACCAATCTTACAATAAAGCTACAGAACATAAATTATAAAAAATATAAATCGAACCTTGGTTGGATTTAAACTTAATTTTTATTAAAATTGAATCACGTGAATTAAGGAAGAAATGTATTTAATAAATAACTGTTACGTACTTTGTAACTTTTGTGTAAATTACACTTTAGAAGACTTTCTGTGAATTCGATTGGTTCAATAGACAGAATAATACACTAAATTGATTTGTCAAATCTTTTATTCTGTTCAGAATGAATTGAATCACATTTGTTAGGTTTTATTTGATGATGATTTCAAATGAATTTTTTTAAATTGTAATTTGACTTTTTTTTTAATCAATATTTTTGAAGTTAATAAAAATAGAAAAGTATAGCTTACCGTATTTCATCTGTTAAACCGCCGGGATTTATTTTTAAAACGTACATATATCCGGAATTTATTTGAAGTCATAGGGTTTTTTAGAAGCCGGAATTTATTACCTGGCAACAGGAATCGAATAAGTGAAATTGAAAGAAAAATCTTAATTACTCGTACATTTATACGATTATTATTACATTATCATTCTTATTCGCTTCGATATCGTTTTAGGAGTCAAGATCTCGACTACCATTTTTCAGTACAAACTCATCATTTGTTTTGGAAAAAGATGGCCAGTTTGAATCGGAAATTTCCTAATTACCCTATTGGTTGATAAGCTCTTGACTTATGAACTTGATAGAGACTTTTCCACACTCAATATTCGACAATATTTTTAATTTTAAATAAAAAATGTTTTTATGATTTTGGAATAGAAAGTGCTATCCGATTGTAGACAATTTGAGTTAAATTCTCACTCTAAACCAGTGCTCTGCAACCTTTTCTAACGCACGGCACATCTAGATATCAGAATTTTGTGGCATATCAGAAATAAAAGTATACAAAAAATATAGGAATTAATAAAAAATAATATAAAATATTATAAATAGGCGACTGTGGCACGCATTTCGGCAGATTTACACGTACACAGATTTTGTGAAATATGACTGCAAAAGTGTAAAAGTTTGAAGTTTGTTAGAATTTCTGCTGTCAGAAACGCCACTGGCAATAAACATGTAATAGGCAAATCGTTGTTCCTTTTGAATGGACATGAATATGATAAATATTCATGTGCCTACCATAAACTCTGTGATTTTCCTCCTCTTGGAGGTCTGCGGATCTCTGCTTTAAAATACATTATCCTATACTTTGCATTACTTCAAAATGTTTTTCGTGATTTTGAGCCCAGGGTTTATTTTTAACACCATCTGTATTCCCCGAGATTTATTCGAATACCGAGTTTATTTGAATCGCGGGATTTAATCGAAAAAAAGGGTATTTCAATTTTCAATTTATAAGTTTTTATATTTGTACTAAACGTTCTTTTAGACTTGTTTAAACAAAAAATTTTTACAATACTTGTTGCATTCTAAAATAATTTATAAATAGCCTTTGTAATTTGTAAGCTAATTCTCATTTAAGATTGTGCGTATTTAAATTGTTTATAATGAATACTTCATACTATTCTTATCATTAATGAAATAATTATATTTCTTAAATTCTTTTATTTGTATTCTACTCATTAACTTTATAGCCTGAGTATAAGTGAAAATGTAACCTTGACAATTAAGAAAAATATTTAAGTTTATTGGGAAATTTAAATGATGATATTAAGAGGAAATTCATCCAGATCTTATCAAACAGAAATCTGATATAATCATTAATATATTTTTTATCTTTAATTTGAAAAATATTGTAATATAATACTGTATCTGAATTATCTCTACTAAATAAGTCCATGAACTAATTTTTAAAATTGGCCTAACTTTTAAAATTTAAATATATTTTTATTTTATTATACATTTATGTTTACAAATTAATATGTAAATGTACGTACTTACTAAAGAAAAATATAGCAATATCATAATTGCTTGCATTGAACCTCACTTCCTTTAATTTTCCTTTGATATAATACTTCCTCACATTTTGATATAATTAATAACCTATATATTTATTATACAAAAATAATTATAATATAATAATCAAATATTTAAAATCTTAATTATGAGATGTAAAATATAATCTTACATTTCAGTTTATTTCTAAGTTTTATTCGTTTCCCAGGATAAACGAGTTAATTACTTGCTAATTACCTGGATGAATTTCACTATTCTATATTAAAATGTTGATCGTCATATTGAAAATATGAAAAAAGTATTAAAATAAAATAATTAAAGTATTTAAATTTAAAAACCTCTTGGCTTGTTTCTTCTGATTTTAATTAAATTTGATATGAAAATATATTTTAAGTTCTTATATTATCATTAAAATTACCTTTAATTTTCTTTATCAAATGCCTTTCAAAATGTTATTAATGATTTTTAAGATGTCCTCGAGTCAAGAATATCTCGAAGAATATGATAACGACGTATTTATATGGCAAAATATTGACACAAACTATTCTTGCAATAATTAACAGCTGATATATTTAATGTAATGTTACGCAAAATGCCTTGGGATATAATAACTTCAGAAACTTTGCAAATAATAAAAAGGGAGCTCAATTATAGTATAATGATATGGGAGTTCTATTAGGTCACGGTCCTGTCTTGATCGGCGAGATGGCCTTGACCTAATTTTTGAATCTTCTGAAAATTGTTGAAAACTCTGGAACAGTTATGAATGAAGTAGTCTTTTTTTCAAATTTATAAAATCAAAATTTCTGACAAATCGCTGTCTGATTTTACTTTTTGCGAACAAAATACGGCATATCATATATTACATTTCTTTAAAATAAGTTTTAAAAATTAAAATAGCTTAAAACATATTTTAATAATAATAAAAAATTATTAATTTCTTTTAACACAATTTGAATGAAGATTTAACATTACCATTGTTTTTATTATGAGTGGCATTTGGAAACTGTGCATCTATTTTGTTGGCATTGCTTTTCAGCAAACCTACATTTAAACGCTAATTTTAGAAAGTTTTCGTTCAGAAATTTTAAATGAGAATTTCTTTGTGAATAATTAGCACTGCTGTGCAGTTCTGTCATTTGAATTGAACTTTCAACAGTTAAACTTAACGATCTTGTAAAATTAATTGACATTATCGAGATGGAATTTTATTAAGAATTACACCATTGTAACTACATGAGACTTTTATAATAAATGATTCTTCTTATCTACTATTTTATTCCAATTATTTATCTTGTAAATGGAATAAAATAAAAATATATATATGTTATTTTATGGTCTCCAATTTTCTTTGTCTTGTTCAACCTACACTCGACCTTACGACTACGACTGCAAAATAATACGACAATTTATAAGAGTCGACAGGATAACCTTAGTACCAGCCATGAGTAAATCTAGAGACAAATCCATCCCAGAAACAGGTAGTTCTACCTCTCCTAAACTAAATCTTATACCGTTTAACCCACGTGGAAAGCTAAGTTTGACTTCGTGGATGAGACTGTTTGAGAAGCAAGCGGCGAGACAAAAGATTGACGAACAGGAGCTTCACTTTTACATACCAGAGTATTTACAGCATGAAGCTTTCGACTATTTTTGTGAAAATTTAGTAGAGGAAACGGATTGGAACAAAATTAAACAAAAATTACTCGAGTACTTTCCACAGGAAGAAGATGATTACTTCACCGAGTTTGTAAATCGACGACACCAGCGAGAAGAAGACATCTTAACTTACTACAGAGACAAAACCTCCTTGGCGGAAAAAGCTAAGTTAAACATGCAACAGACCATTACAGGCCTCAATGCCGGCATAAACTCAGAAATTAGAAAATATATGATAGCCGCACCGCCAACCACAGCTGTCGAATGGCTTCAGAAGGCTACT
>NW_019386181.1:18661-72305 GCF_000671375.1 Centruroides sculpturatus | reverse complement strand
AATAATTTTATAATTTTATATTTTAAATAAAAAATATGTAAAGCTTTTTCTAAGTAAATAATTTATTAAAATAAAATATATAAATACTTAAAGTTTTATAAATTTATCATTTATGTTTAAAAATATTTATAAAACTAAGTAAGTAGTTTAAAAAAAAATAAATCACTCGGTTATAACTTTTAGTATACTTTTTTCAAATAATTCAGTATTATATTTCAGTTTATATAACTGAATATTTATAAAATGAAATATTTTTTATACGATAAAGTGCTTCTGATTAAGTTTTGTCATTAAAATAATTTAAATACGTGGATACTTAATGCATTAAGATATCATTACCATCAAAAGAGTATACATTAGTTGAATATTCAATAAGAGAAATTACATTTCTTTGATGCTGTTGAAAACTACTTACTAAACTTAATCCTAAGGGATGTTAGGAATATGTAACGCTGTTTATTACTTTGGTTTTTGTAAAAACTTTTCTGTATTCGAACAAATTCAGACAAACAATCTCATTTAAGAAAAGTGCTTTCTCTCTTATAATGCATGCCAATTTTAGAATACAAAAGAAGAAAAAAATATTAACAACGTGTATTGACAATTCAAATAGTAGTAAATGTTTTACTGTTTATGAGTAAAGATGTTGTTAAGTGATTCCGACATCTTCGTTCTTATATTTCCTGATAAACATGTCTGAAAATCATATATTTAACTAGTTCTTTGAGATTACAAAAAAAATAAAAAAAAAATAGAACATTTCTCACCTCATATATTATAGTACATAAAGGAATTATTTTCTAAATTTATTTTTTATATAAAATTAATATTTTGATATAAATTTTTAACGAAAAAAATATCATTAACTTTTTATTTTCATTATTTTTAACAACTTGTATTTCTTAACTTACAATTTAGTAATGTTGTAAATGTTTAAGCACTCGGGAAAATTGATTTTGTAGTTATTAAAATTTATTTCTTGTTTTATATGTAAACAAATTAACGATTTTTCTGATATTTTGCGATTTTTCCTGAATATTTTATCACATACATTAGGATATTTGAAAAGTAATTCAGGAAAACTGTAAAAAGTTTACAGTATTTTAGAAGGAATATTATTATTTATAATGCTCCGAAACCTGTAGGTGTTCTTGGATTTAAAGTGCTGATAGACGGGAATGGTGACGTTGAAGGAAATTATACTCTTTTAGCTTACTTACCCGATGAAAGTGGTAACTGGAGTATGAGAGCTGTTGCCAGGTTTGGCCGCAAAGAGAAAGATGAATTACCTGCAAGTATTTTATTTTTATACTTCGTCATGTTTAATTTTTGGAGTATTTTCAATAATTTTAATCTTTTAAAAATATTATCCAGAAATTTATTCTAGAAAAGGAAATAAATTGGATAAACGATGTTCCGAAATCCGAACCAGAATGCGGTTTCGATGGAAAGAAATGTTCTAAAGGTAATTTTGCACAAGATTATAAACTTCTCATTTAAATATTTAGCCATAGACTTAAAAAGAATTTCTCTTTACAGAATGGAAAATAATATTAATATGCACGGCTTCCATTGCCTTAATTAGTATTGCGGGGTTTTTTATTTTAAGGTAATTATGTTTGAAAATTTAATTAAGTTAATTAAATGTAAATGCTTTTATTACGTGTTAATTATTAACCTATAATTCTCGATATTATATTTAAATATTTTCAACTCCATGTGAAATTTTTATAAATATTAATTTAAAAATAAATTGATGAATTAATTAATTTAATTAATTCATCAATTTAAGAATTGAAAGTTAAAAGTAGTAATTAAAATTAAAATTAAGCATATAAGTGACATATACTTTTAATATTTTATTGGATTTTAAAAAAAAAAAAAAAATTGCTTAAACATTTTTGATTAATAAATGAAACATTTAAAAAGTTTATATTAAACGTTTATATATTAATACATTTGTACTTATGTTTAATAATATAATTTTAATGTGTTTTTCATTAAATTTATTAAGGATTATGTATAAAATGTTATGTATATAAATATAAAAATTAAATATATTTTTAATTCAACTTTTAGGCATTATCATTACGAACATAAATTAGCTCGTTTATTATGGAAAATTGACATTAAAGAAGTTACTTTGCTTCGTACAAACTCTGATTACACGTTACAGAATTTTCGAAATACAATTAACGTAAGTAGAATTTAGAAATTTTTATACATTAGAAACTTATTTCTGTTTCTGTTGAGGAAATCCTACAGACTTCACGTGATATTTAAGTACTGATTAATTCCCATACAAACGAAATTTTTAAGAATTAATAATTTTACTTAGAATCATGAAATAGGAAAGACACGCAAATAGAATTCCCGTAAGTTTAATTAAATCATTGGCTTATTACTACTTTTACTCTGATTACACGAAAATAATTAAGAGACAGAAGAATCATCTTGTCCTGAAGGAAAATTAATTAAATCGTATCTTGATTTTTGACTAATTAATACTATTTAATAAATATTAAACACGTAACAATAAGAATTTAATATTTAAAACGCTAATATCAAACAGAATTTAGTACTAAAATTATTTAGTATTTAAATTTCAAAACTTTTACTTCTCATAAATTTCAATGCATTCTACGCTATATTTTGCATTAAATAAAATTATTAATTTATGTTTTAATATAATGTTTTTATATTGCTTATTCGACATAATATTTAGAAAAGTTTACATGTATCGATTTATGGTTATTATTATTGTTGTTGTTGTTGTTTCTTTTATGGTAGTTTTTAAGTTTTCGATAATATAACATATATATAAATATGTAAGATTTTTTAAATTCTAAATTTAATTAGTAGAAGAAAGATAAAATTCTTTACATTTTTTGACAAATTTTAAATACTTTTCATTCACACAATAATGATTCTACGAATTAGGTAATGGTTATAATTTTCTAAAGAATTTGTATTACTACAGTTTCTTTCGGCTTGTCGTTTTATGACTTGATGTGAAGTAAAGCGGAGAATTTTCTGAAAATTATCATGTTATAAAATGTAAAATTTGCTTCTTCTTCGATGAAAGTTTTATTTTTTTTAATTTCCCAGTTGTGCCTTTTATATATTTTCTTTTTTAAATATCTAATCCATTTTCTCTTAGTAATTTGTTTTTTAAAACTTTTTTAATCAATTTTATAAATTTAAATTTTAAGAAAACATTGTACATTTTATTTATTATCCTTTATATACTTAAAAAATTATTATTTTTCATAAAACTCACGTGATTTATAAAGAAATATTATTTATTTTTATCGGATTTACTTAGTGATATATTTTCATAAATTATATTAAAATTCTGTTTTCATTTGAACTTTTCACTCTAAAATTACACTTATTATTTATTAAAATTATTATTTTAATACCATTTTAAAACAATTTGATGAATTATAGTTATTATATATGCATTTTTCCATTTTTAATGTCATAGTTCCAGCATTATGATGGAAATAAATTACAAGTTCCCACAGAAACGGATAAAGAACAAGAATCATTTACGCCTTTCACGTCCAAAATTGGCTTTTATAAAGGAAACATCGTCTACATTAAACCAGTTTATAAGAGGAGCATCGATCTCACGCGAGCTCTACGTAAAGAAATGATCCAAGTAAGTAGGATATTAACTGTATTATTGATCTAATAATAATGATAATATAAATATAATAATATTTATAGATGAGAGAATTAAGACACGAAAATATCAATCCATTCATTGGTGCATCAGTCGATCCTCCTCATATTTGCGTCATGACTCTTTATTGTAGCAGAGGAAGTCTAGAAGTAATTTATTGATAATTCTTATAATAAATAATCCAACAATTGTAAAAATATAAAACTCTTATTATCTTATATTTTAGGATGTTTTAAAAAATGAAGATTTAAATTTAGATAATATGTTCGTGGCATCTCTCGTGTCCGATTTAATTAAAGTGAGTTTAATTTTTATTCCTTGAAATGTTTAATGTTATTTATATTTTAGTAGGTTTCTTGTTGTAGAAAAATATTTTACTCATTTTTAGGTAAATATTTTATTTTACAAATAATATTTATCTTATTTTTTTCGGTAACAAACAATTAATACAGTTTAGAAGTTTGTTTTCAAGCGTTACTTTTTGTAAAAAATAATGATAAAATATTTCTAATTTTTCTATAAGTTAGTGAAATATTATTGAATCTTTTAAAATATCGTCGTGCCAATATTGTAATATTGTATTTATGTTAAGCATTTATTTAAATTGCTACATAATTGATTTATATTCTCATTTATTATCAAAATGAAAGCACGAAAATATTACGTTTATATTCTGTTCTTTATTTCTAAAAAACAAATATGTTAAGCTTTCTTCCTTTATTATTTATAATATATTTCGTATTAAATACAAATAACTAGATATATGTAGTACACTACTTCGTTTTATATAGAATAAAATATTTAACATATCTATATAAACAGTACACATGAATGCCATTATCAAATGTTATTTATACACTTAGAAGCCATATTCGATGATACTTCCGCAACACTGTTTCCGTAGGAAACAATATTGCGAAATATTTTGCCTGTACAGTACAGTGCTTTAACCTATTGGAAAGATATAGCGACAATTCTATACAGTTTAATATTTATGTACTCTTTTAGATAATTAAAAAAAGAATGGATAGTTATGTTAATTCCTTTGTGATACTTTGACTTTTTATCTAAAATGTAGGATTTAAAATAAATTGATTTTACATGAGATATATATTTATATACAAACACACTTTGTTTTTACACAATAATTTTCGAAGATAATCATAGATTTACTTGAGATCTGTGACTAAATCTGTTTTAATAAAATGAAGAGTTTGTGTGAAGTTATGTTTCTTTACATCTTTTATGATACAAAGTAATAAAAAAATTTTATACTGTTTAAAATGTAAGATATTTTTTATGCTTTCTATATTTTACAAAGAGAAAGCAAATTACATTTAATTCTGATTTGTCAATTTTATAGATGTGCTTATTATTTACTTTAAATTAATTTTACAATAGTTTAAAATACAAATAATTAATTAGATTTTAAATACGATTGAAAGATGTTTAGATTAGTAATTTTGCCATTTATAGTTAATATTATTATATGAAATTTTACATAAGTCTTTATTGATAAATAATTATCTAAATCTTTCCTGTTGTTTTATTACGTGCATTGCGAGGTTATCGTAGCAAATAAACTGTTCTATATAACATGAGCTTACTTGTTTAAGTATGTAGTAAGCCATTCTGATGATATCTTTTGGAATTACAAATGATTGTGCAAACAATTTGGCAAAATAACGTTTCCTGCTTTATCGAGCTTACTTCTTGTTATCGCAGCACATTTTCTTATCGTAAGACATTCTGTTGAAATATATTATAAAAGTAAATTAGATTTTATTAAAAAATGAAGTTATACGAAAGATATTTAACATCATAAAAGGATTTTGCCTCGATTTCTTACTTGATAATGTATATTTTGATATTAACACTACAGATATGGAAATAATGCAATAACCTTTAACTTTTTAAAATATAATAATGCTAAGTTCTAAATAATATTGCATTAATTCTTTTTCTTATATTTTTATTTCGTTACTAGGAAGTTAAATAAAATTGCGTAAAATACATTAAAGTGTAGAGATTTTATTGCATCCTAACTTAGCTGATGTCATGATATTCGAGCGTTACTTGGTATCATATCATGATTTTTCCCGATATTTTGTTACGTGGCATTGTGTAAGTGAATAGTAAAATATTTTATATGCATCGTGAAACCTTTCTCTAAATTTATCGTGAAATATCAGCACTATTCAGAAACGATATTCTCTGAAACGATTCCGAGATATTGTCAGCTTTATCTTACTTCATCAATGAGTGGATATTGTATGAGTAAAAACGGTGATCTCGCAAGTTTCTTTCCTGGAAGATTCAATTTTCGTCGAGTTTTCTATGAATTAAATTAAAATAAAAGTGAAATTTACAAGTAGTTTAGTTTATGATACAAATCCTATGTAGTTTAATATTTATAGGCTATAGATAATAAACGGTATATTAATCTGCAATTCTACTTCAATAACTTTGATTATACAAATTATTTTTCTACTTTTTCATTTTATTTAATTTTTTTTATATAATGTGTGTTACTCTATTTACATAGCTATATTAATTATAAAGAATAAATATTGTAAGGAACAACCACAAATATTTAGCTGACCACAAACTTAATATTTGTGTCTGGGCATAAATGTTTATTGCTTTATCAGCTTCTAACCGCAGGGATTAGAATGTGATTATGGTTTTCTAAATAGAAACTATGACTCATATTATCGTAAATAAGATTCTCACAGAAAATAATGTATTTTTCTACATATTAGAAAATTTATATTTCTTTAAATTAAATATATTTAGTAAACAAATTTTATTAGATAATAAAGTAAATAATCGATATTTCTTTAAAATACAGTATTCTCTATTATTTAACAGACTACATTAAAATATTGATGTTTAACCAATAGTGAACATTACTGAATTTATTAATGTTTTTATTGTAGTCATTTAAAATTATATAATAGAATAAAAGTAATGAAATGATAACTTCAAATTACATAATCCTATTTTAAAAAACATTTATGTTGATTTTATACATATTAAATTACATTTAATAGATTTTTGTACATTTTAAATTTTTTTTCATATTTCTAGGGAATGATTTATCTTCATGAAAGCGAAATAGTTTCTCATGGGAATCTTAAATCATCGAATTGTTTAGTGGACAATCGATGGGTACTTCAAATTTCTGATTTCGGATTACACGAATTTAAGTCTGGAGAAGAAATACCTAATCACTTAGAAAAGAAATATCTTAGAGGTAAATAAAATAAATAAGTTTCTCATAATATAGGAAGAATTGATTTTTACATAAATAACAATTTCTCCTGAAATAGATCAATTGTGGAGAGCTCCAGAACTATTGAGAATGTTAAACAGACCAATTAGAGGTACTCAGAAAGGAGATGTATACTCCTTTGGTATTATTCTATTCGAAATTATAGGAAGAACGGGACCTTGGGGAAAATTTGCTCCTCCAAATAAATGTAAATCATTAGTTATAAATTCTGGTCTATAAAAATGAAATTCTTTCAATTATGTGACAATATTGTGCTTCTATGTGAAGGTATTATAGATAAAGTGGTAAATCCTCATCATTATAATGGAGAATTATATCGACCTCCAGTTCATGAATTAGATTGCGAAGATTATGTGAAACGTTGTATGGAAGAATGTTGGCACGAAAATGCTGATTCTAGACCAGATTTTCGTTTAATAAATGTTAAATTAAGAGATATGCAAGCTGGTTTGTAAGTATTTCAGTAAGAATGAGTAAATTTATCATATTATTTTTCATATCCAAAAAAGTTACTAATATATCTTTTTACTAGGAAACCAAATATATTTGACAATATGATTGTGATAATGGAGAAATATGCTTATAATTTAGAAGGTCTCATTCAAGAAAGGACAAATCAATTAGTTGAAGAAAAGAAGAAAACCGAAAATCTATTATTAAGAATGTTACCAAAGTAAGAGACTAAGTTTACTTTTGTTCTTCATATTGCTTATAATTCATTTATTAATCTGTTTAAGATAAATGTTATATAAAATATTTAATGGCTTTACAAAAAATTAAAGCATAGTTATAGATTTTATACATTTTTAGACCAGTAGCTGATCAATTAAAGAGAGGTGAACCTGTAGAAGCAGAGAGTTTTGATTCTGTTACAATATACTTTAGCGATATCGTCGGATTCACTGCTCTTTCAGCAGTTAGTACACCTCTTCAGGTAATTTATTGAGAATAAATGTAAAGAATGTCTTTAGTATTTTAAATTAATTATTTTTATTTTTTTAGGTGGTGGATCTTTTAAACGATCTATATACGTGTTTTGATTCGATTATAGGAAACTTTGATGTTTATAAAGTAGAAACTATAGGTGATGCTTACATGGTAGTAAGTGGATTACCGATACCGAATGGTAATTCACACGCTACACAAATTGCCTCTATGGCATTGCATTTGTTAAATGCTATTCGTACTTTCGAAATTCGCCACATGCCAGGCGATAGATTAAAATTAAGAATTGGCATACACTCAGGTAAAAATATTCTTTCTAACAGTTGTAACTAAAAGTATGTAATAGCAAAAATTAACTTACCAAATATAAGATAATCATATCATATTGATTCTTTATTTTAGGCCCTTGCGTTGCGGGCGTAGTAGGCCTTAAAATGCCAAGATATTGTCTCTTTGGAGACACTGTAAATACTGCTTCTAGAATGGAGTCTACGGGTGAAGGTAAGTTTATGTATTTTATANAATTTTCGAAATACAATTAACGTAAGTAGAATTTAGAAATTTTTATACATTAGAAACTTATTTCTGTTTCTGTTGAGGAAATCCTACAGACTTCACGTGATATTTAAGTACTGATTAATTCCCATACAAACGAAATTTTTAAGAATTAATAATTTTACTTAGAATCATGAAATAGGAAAGACACGCAAATAGAATTCCCGTAAGTTTAATTAAATCATTGGCTTATTACTACTTTTACTCTGATTACACGAAAATAATATATAAATTTAAGTAATTATTCAACGTACCACGTATTATGAACTGTGTACTTACTTAATTGGAATGTAAAGGCGAGGTAAGTTGTAAAACCGAGTTTATTGACGATTGTTACAGGAATCCTTAAAGTTCCTCAAGCGAGTAGAATATATTTAAGTATTATATCCCTCAAGAAATCTATTCAAACCAATCTGGAAGAGATAAATTGGACGTTCTCCAGTTGTTGTAATAAATGGAGTCTTTCAGACTTAATGGAAATAAGAAAGAAAGCGTAATTTATTTACTTCAATGTGAGAATAAACGCCTTAAATCCAAATGAAACTTTAACAATACTTAATTAAATAAATTCGATAATTTTTTTCAATTGAAATGTTTTTATTATAATTTTAACAAATAATTGATATTTTCGAATTTTCACTCTTGGTTAATTGTTTTTATTATCGTTTTTGCTTAAATGTTGTTAAATTAAGTAATATAAATTAGATTTTTTCAGTTTTGCTATAGTTGTAATGTGTAATATTAGCATATTATCGTTTATAAGGTAATTAATAAACTGAAACTTGATCGTAAAATACAGTAGTTTTAAAACATGAAGTTGACAGATATAAAAATATACTATAATTTCTTGGTTGTGATTTATTNATTGACTGTACCGTACTACTAACCACTAAGCTAAACGTTTAGAAGCTTAATATCAAATTTAAATGCAGAAATTTTTTCATTTAATTAATATAAATGAAATTTAATATGAATTAATCACTCACTTTTCAAATTTATCATTTATATGTACAAAGTTTTAAATTTATATTAGCAATCCCAATAATTCTGATACTATATGTTATTCTATACACTTATTAATTAATAATACAAAATATCAAAAGTCCTAATTTATTGTAAACCCTGTGTTATCGCGTATTTACGAAGTCTGTCATATATATCTATCACAATATACAAAAATTAATCGCATAAAAAGATAAAAGCTTTTCTGATCTTCAGTAAAATTTATAATTAATTTATTGCAAAAGTTATATAATTTAAGTATTTCCTGAGATAGATCATCATCGATATCATTTTATAGAAAGTTTAATCTGGACACTTAGCGTGCAATATATCTAATGACAAATACAGGAAATTCAAGAGGCTAACTTATTTCGTTTTATTACAATTTAAGTCATTATTTTTGTATTTTGCAAATATCATTTATTAATAACTCCATGAACAATTTTTCTTACATTCTAAAATAAATTCTTAATCGAATAATTCACGTGTTAAATAAATTACTGTATAATAACTTGCCAAATCGATAAAAGTAATAGATTTATTTTTATATATTAGCATAGTATTGTTAAAACTAGAATAATGAACTAATCTGGTATAAAATAAGTGCATAAATTTGAAAATACCGTATTCTATGGCACCCCTATTTCAGCACAGAATATTTANCTCATAAAACTAAAAATTAAACTTTCAAAGTTTTATTTAAATTTTATTAAAATTATCTGTAATAAATTATTGTTCTTAATGTACTGTACTTACTCAAAGTAGCATTTTCTATCACGCAAAAACGACTTATTAATTAATTAGTGTATCCGTTGTATCCTAGTAGCTTACGGAAAAAGAATTGACATGTAAAATTTCTTTTCATTTTCTGTTCCAGTTTTCCGTCGTAACTTTACCGCATGTGGAAACCAGGCTTTAGGTTAGGTTAGGTTAGGTGCAGCAATGGCAATGCAGCAATAGCAATTTTAATTTTCTATTTTTTTATAACTTTTTTATGGTCTGGAATGTTGCTTTAATTAAATTTACATATTTCACAGTGCATGATATTTTTTCTAGTTTTTCAAGACGATTTAAAATTTGTACCTTTTGATTGTAGAAAAATAAAGTTTGTTTTAAGCAGTGCTTATTTAATTTCTTTAGGTATAATTTAGGAATTTAATTCAAAACAAAAAACAGCTCTTAAGAAATATGCTGTAATACACAACCGAAAAAATGAATAGCCGATCGATTTAAAATCTTAAGAATTACACAATGCACTCTTCAAAGTTAATTTTTAATTGTCTCAAATAAGCACGAGTTCAGTAATAAAAATTTTCCAAAAATGTACAATATGAGTATTTCCCATTTTAATGATTCAACAATGAGGATTTACGTAATATAAAAATATTATTATTAACATTATAACGTAAAAACGAATTTTTTTCTTGTAAGAAAGCTTAAAAATACCAAAAAGAATAAATATAAAACAGAAAACGGGTTGTCACGGTCCCTCTTCATTGGAACGAAGGTCCAGCCTACAAAACTTTGCATATTATATAGCGACTAATAATTTAATGTTTATTAAGCTTTAATATTGTTTCAACTGACAAAATTTAAATTTAAATTTTTCAAAAAACAAAATATGGAGATCTTTACCCGTTATAAGTTATTTTGGGCGTTTTCTTAAATAAGTTTGTAAAAAAATGTCTGAGTAAATAAATTAAAGGTTTGCTTAATTAATTAATATTTCAGTAGAACAGATAATCTAAATATAATTTTGTGAGACTCATCTTTAATGTATAATAGAACTTATTATAGCATAGTTTTTTCTCATAAATCTATTTACAATGTATAGTAAAAGTTCCTTAATACGACACCTCCGGGATCAGAGTGGTGACGGATTAACGAACTTCCTTTCTATATTTATAATACAAATCAAATCTATTCACCACCAATGCTAAAAAACTTTTTATTGGGAAACTAGTTTTAAGGTCACACAATGACATTTCTGTTTTTATTGATACTATTATTTGTGATGTTTGAAGTATATTGAATCGATATAAACCATTGACAAACGACCTTGAATCCATAATGCATACGAGAAAAGAACGTGACATAATATGATGAACTGAAAAATTCTTACTCCATTCAATTGCTGTTTTTTTGAAAAGAATATTAATAAAACTCGAAAGTTCTTCTTCGTAAAAAGTTTTTATGAATTTCTAACAAAAACATTTGTTAAAAAATCTAATTTAGAATACTATAATTAAATTTATTGTTTATACGAAAATCTAAATAGGATCAGAGGACCAGCAGGGCCATTTGGCCAAGAGAATTAATCAAAATATAATTTGTGAAAAAATCTGATAGAAAAGTATTTTTTTATTTCATAAATTTGTCAATCATAAATATAATTTTATTTATATAAATTTATTTTATTGCTATGGATTACACAAATACATTTTTAAAATTCTTAAAATTTTAAAAATAACATTTATTTTAAATAAAAAAATAGTTTAATTTAAAAGTAAAATCTTGTTTTAAAATATTTTAAGAGCTTTATAGATTTTCCCAGAATAAGAATGGAGCCGATATGCAAAGGAAAATTCTGTAGTTTCGTGTTAATTACGAAGTAGAATATAACATTTGAAATCTCCGATATTTTTGCAAGTAATTCTGAAGAAATTCTATTTAACAAGAACAAACAGAAAGATAAATAATGTAAAAATGTAGAATAGTTGAAAACACTCGATATATTATCGTGTGCTACATTGTATTGACAATCATCAAGTAGATGGAAAGATAAAACACTATTCTTGTAATATCTCCCCAATTAAAATAATTGTCAACAAAAATAAGAGACTTAATTTATATAAGTTCTGTATGATAAACGATTCATTTTTACAGTGGTTTATATATACTGTATATATATGATTTAGGCCAACAAATATTGTAATATTATAGTGTGTGTATTTATCGTTTTAAAATAAATTACCGTAAACTAGGGTACTTTCATGCAATTTTTGAGATGTTTCTTGTTAAAAACTGCTTGTATAATGAAATAATCTGAAACAAGAAATGTATGCATTTGCGAATATACAGAATTAATAACTAGTATGAAAACGGGGGTTAAAATCAGCTGCCTACTTGCGGAAAATTACAGCAAAAGAAGAAATGGAAAATATAAAATAGAAAATGTTTCCGTTCCACAGTAAGAAATGTGAAGTTTTTTGGTTTCGAATGCGAAAAGAGATAGTCGATAGTCCATAAAAAACGTATTCAGCGAGACGTTATTTGTAAAAATGATGGCATAAATTATTCGTTCCACTACCGATAAAATTTCATCGAATAATTCTGGTGTCATTCTCATAAAACTAAAAATTAAACTTTCAAAGTTTTATTTAAATTTTATTAAAATTATCTGTAATAAATTATTGTTCTTAATGTACTGTACTTACTCAAAGTAGCATTTTCTATCACGCAAAAACGACTTATTAATTAATTAGTGTATCCGTTGTATCCTAGTAGCTTACGGAAAAAGAATTGACATGTAAAATTTCTTTTCATTTTCTGTTCCAGTTTTCCGTCGTAACTTTACCGCATGTGGAAACCAGGCTTTAGGTTAGGTTAGGTTAGGTGCAGCAATGGCAATGCAGCAATAGCAATTTTAATTTTCTATTTTTTTATAACTTTTTTATGGTCTGGAATGTTGCTTTAATTAAATTTACATATTTCACAGTGCATGATATTTTTTCTAGTTTTTCAAGACGATTTAAAATTTGTACCTTTTGATTGTAGAAAAATAAAGTTTGTTTTAAGCAGTGCTTATTTAATTTCTTTAGGTATAATTTAGGAATTTAATTCAAAACAAAAAACAGCTCTTAAGAAATATGCTGTAATACACAACCGAAAAAATGAATAGCCGATCGATTTAAAATCTTAAGAATTACACAATGCACTCTTCAAAGTTAATTTTTAATTGTCTCAAATAAGCACGAGTTCAGTAATAAAAATTTTCCAAAAATGTACAATATGAGTATTTCCCATTTTAATGATTCAACAATGAGGATTTACGTAATATAAAAATATTATTATTAACATTATAACGTAAAAACGAATTTTTTTCTTGTAAGAAAGCTTAAAAATACCGTATTACAGGAAATTTATTGCAACTCTTTGACAGTATTAGAGCAAAACTATGTTGTAGAAGTTCTATATTATACAGAGATTGCCTGCATGTGATTATATTTTGAATTTAAAATACGTTAATATTTAAGTTATTATTATTTAAAAGCTTGAGTTATTCAACGCTCCTATAAACAAACAAACAAAAAAACACTATTGTGTTTGCATCATTTTGAACTCCTGGCAATACATTTGCAATCCTTTACAACTATTCTTGGTACCTTTTTTGTATACAGTAAAACTGATTCTATGAAGTGAGAAATCAACGCTGACAGATTGCAAACACAACAAGAATAATCTTAACCGAATTTTTTTCTTGGAATTCTGATTAGCACGATATAATTTGCACTTTCATTAATAAAAAAGTATAGTAAATGCATATATCTCTGAACCTATAGCTTTTAAATACAGAAAAACTATATCCTCAATTGCAAAACGGCATTTTAAATTTGTACGCCATTCTCTATAGTTCGTTGGATCTTCAATACATTTGCTATTAAAATATAATAAGTTGTTTTTAAATTTNCGTTACAGAAATGTGTAGGTTACCTTCCAAGTTTATGAAATGGTGCGTGATAAATCAATTTTATTTAAGTTTGTGAAACATATATTTAATATTCTAACATTTATTTTAACTTTTCGAATTCAAAATATTTATTATAAATATTAGAATGTTTTTCCATTAAATATTATGGAATTACATTCTTTGAAGAATTTCCATTCATACCCCTGACTAAAGAAGATTAGTCCATCAATTTCAATTACTTCATCAAGAAACTAAGAAATATAAAAAATAGTTTATTATTTTTTGCACTATTATAAGCAATCTTTACAACATTTTTAGCAAACTGTTATAGAGATTCCTGTTATTTTAAGAGTTTATAATAAGTTGTTTTATCCTCTATATAAATTTTGGAAAAGAGCACCGCAAGATATGGCTAAATATGTCACGTATATTATAAAAACATATTTTAAAAATGAGAATAAACCAATGTCTACATACATTAATGATGAACTAATAGCTATGTTAGGCCTAATGATAGCAATTATTATAGTACACAGCTATTTATAATTTAAATTGTAGTTTTGATTTTAAACACGAAGCATGCCATAAAGAATTTTTATGTTTTACAGTGCGTTGAGAACCAAAAAGTTTTGTAAACCAATGTTCTATATATTTTGTTTTAAAAAAGTTTTTTTTTAATAATTGACACTATAGAACCTTAATATAGCTTCTATACAAATGTAATTTTTATAATTACAATGCTTTTCAATTTAATAGAAATAATGAATTTAATTTTTTCGCTAGTCGTTAGAGTTAATTCCAATATGATTATAAAAAATGGCAATTATTAATATGTTCTTATATACAAAATAAAAATGGAGATTATTTAATAGGTTTATTATATGATTACTAAGACACTCCTATTGCCATTGCCATTAAATATAAATTCTTATTTATAACAATCATTTTTATGTATAAAAAGTAAACGAATTACAGTATATATAAAGTTATATATTTATAAACTAATAACATTATTTTTCCATTACTTGAAGAAATAAGGTATTATTTGTGAGAAATTTTATCTTTATTTAAAGTGCGTTGCAATTTTATGATTTTTAGAGAAAGATTTTTCGAGAAGAACAAAATAAAATAAATATCGTCAAATTCTGGAATACTCGAATACTTTCTAGCATTCGAGTATTAGAGATCTTCGAATAGTCTATTAATAAAAAAACGAATACTAAAAAATTTAATAAAGTTTCACGCAATTAATTTTTGTATATTGTGATAGATCTATATGACAGACTTCGTAAATACGAGATAACACAAAATTTACGATAAATTAGAATTATTTTTCGTTATTTTGATATTAGTCTATTAATGAGTGTATAGAATAACATACTGGTATAGTGTCAGAATTACTGGGATTGTTAATATTACTGACATACCGACAATCCAGTGTTCATTAAATGCGTTCTTTTATGTTATATGTTATATTATTTAATCATTTTTAAAAATGTTATGGCATCCCTATGAAAAGTTCGCTAACAGTTTGCTAAAGAAAAAAGAACGAGTTTTTAGGAATTGCTTTGAATGTAATTCGGTTACATCAGTGTTTCTCAACCTCTAACGATTCGTCGCCCCCTTAACTACAAAATTCCGATGCCGAGGGACAAGGTTAACGCCAAATGCGTACTGCATTGAATAGACTAGTGATTAGTGTAATGTTATTTGTTTAATTATTGTACGATATAACGAATAAAACATCTAATTATTATTAATATAATGCTTTACTATATCGCCCAGAAAATTGTTTTTCGCCAAAATACAAATTTTTACTAGTCGCCCCCTCAACATGAAAAAACGCCCACATAGGGGCGATATCGTTCCCGTTGAGAAACACTGGGTTACATTTTTATTAAGTATAAGCCAACTGACGATTTTTTCGAAATAGGTTAAATTAGTTTAAATTACTAAGTAATAATTAGTAACATTAACGCATCTGTAACTGAACGGGTGAAATTATATAAGATAATGTGATAATTTTATTCAAGAATTATCAAAAACTTCGATTCAAAAAAGTTCGGATAATTCCAAGTCTTGTTTTTTTCCTTTGGTCCCTGAGTTTCGAAATAACAAGTTTTACTGTATTTCATGCTCTTAAATATCCTGCAACATTATAAAAATTCTTAAATTTTATCCACTTTATTACACCTTCACAAAGTCTTTGAGTTACAAATGCAAACACTTCCAATTATTTTTAGTTGATAATATTATATTAATAATTAGATAATTGAGTGTTTATAATTGTGTATTTATCTTAATATAATGCAAAAGTGTATAAAACTTTATAAATTCAAGTTGAATGTTGAAGTTTAATGTAACGTATCATGTTAACATTTAACTTGAAAAATTAAATTTAAAACTTCCTAAACTAAATGTAAATATGCAAAACTATAGAAGTTTTGCATATTTACGTTAAATAACCAATAAACAATTCTAATTGATTTATTTTAATAAAATAATTTTTATTTATAAATTAGTTTTTAATTTTAAAAATTGTCAATAATCGCTAATACTGTGAACAAACTTTTAACAAAACAATTATTAATATTTTTCAAATACTAACCGTATATGAACATTTTAATAATTTTTTAATTATTATTATTTTTTTAATTTTATAACGAAGCAAACAAATATGCATAATAAATGACAATTATGTAAAATTGAGATCTGAATCAATTTGATCATACTTCTCACCTTTTATATCTTTAGTTGAATCATAATGTTGTTCTCTCTTTCTCTCTGTCTATAAATGAGAATGTTTGTTTGTTCGTTTGCTACACACTCCTAGGCCTTTCAACCAATTGCTACGAATCTCGGCAGTTACGTTTACATATTTCTCACTTAGATAATGTCATATATCCCACCCCAAAATATCTAATGGATTTATGTAGATTAATTAATTTCTAGAGTATTTATTTACATTCGATTTACTAATTTATACGTAGCGCCATCTATTGTNCTTAAAATTTTAAAAATAACATTTATTTTAAATAAAAAAATAGTTTAATTTAAAAGTAAAATCTTGTTTTAAAATATTTTAAGAGCTTTATAGATTTTCCCAGAATAAGAATGGAGCCGATATGCAAAGGAAAATTCTGTAGTTTCGTGTTAATTACGAAGTAGAATATAACATTTGAAATCTCCGATATTTTTGCAAGTAATTCTGAAGAAATTCTATTTAACAAGAACAAACAGAAAGATAAATAATGTAAAAATGTAGAATAGTTGAAAACACTCGATATATTATCGTGTGCTACATTGTATTGACAATCATCAAGTAGATGGAAAGATAAAACACTATTCTTGTAATATCTCCCCAATTAAAATAATTGTCAACAAAAATAAGAGACTTAATTTATATAAGTTCTGTATGATAAACGATTCATTTTTACAGTGGTTTATATATACTGTATATATATGATTTAGGCCAACAAATATTGTAATATTATAGTGTGTGTATTTATCGTTTTAAAATAAATTACCGTAAACTAGGGTACTTTCATGCAATTTTTGAGATGTTTCTTGTTAAAAACTGCTTGTATAATGAAATAATCTGAAACAAGAAATGTATGCATTTGCGAATATACAGAATTAATAACTAGTATGAAAACGGGGGTTAAAATCAGCTGCCTACTTGCGGAAAATTACAGCAAAAGAAGAAATGGAAAATATAAAATAGAAAATGTTTCCGTTCCACAGTAAGAAATGTGAAGTTTTTTGGTTTCGAATGCGAAAAGAGATAGTCGATAGTCCATAAAAAACGTATTCAGCGAGACGTTATTTGTAAAAATGATGGCATAAATTATTCGTTCCACTACCGATAAAATTTCATCGAATAATTCTGGTGTCATTCTCATAAAACTAAAAATTAAACTTTCAAAGTTTTATTTAAATTTTATTAAAATTATCTGTAATAAATTATTGTTCTTAATGTACTGTACTTACTCAAAGTAGCATTTTCTATCACGCAAAAACGACTTATTAATTAATTAGTGTATCCGTTGTATCCTAGTAGCTTACGGAAAAAGAATTGACATGTAAAATTTCTTTTCATTTTCTGTTCCAGTTTTCCGTCGTAACTTTACCGCATGTGGAAACCAGGCTTTAGGTTAGGTTAGGTTAGGTGCAGCAATGGCAATGCAGCAATAGCAATTTTAATTTTCTATTTTTTTATAACTTTTTTATGGTCTGGAATGTTGCTTTAATTAAATTTACATATTTCACAGTGCATGATATTTTTTCTAGTTTTTCAAGACGATTTAAAATTTGTACCTTTTGATTGTAGAAAAATAAAGTTTGTTTTAAGCAGTGCTTATTTAATTTCTTTAGGTATAATTTAGGAATTTAATTCAAAACAAAAAACAGCTCTTAAGAAATATGCTGTAATACACAACCGAAAAAATGAATAGCCGATCGATTTAAAATCTTAAGAATTACACAATGCACTCTTCAAAGTTAATTTTTAATTGTCTCAAATAAGCACGAGTTCAGTAATAAAAATTTTCCAAAAATGTACAATATGAGTATTTCCCATTTTAATGATTCAACAATGAGGATTTACGTAATATAAAAATATTATTATTAACATTATAACGTAAAAACGAATTTTTTTCTTGTAAGAAAGCTTAAAAATACCGTATTACAGGAAATTTATTGCAACTCTTTGACAGTATTAGAGCAAAACTATGTTGTAGAAGTTCTATATTATACAGAGATTGCCTGCATGTGATTATATTTTGAATTTAAAATACGTTAATATTTAAGTTATTATTATTTAAAAGCTTGAGTTATTCAACGCTCCTATAAACAAACAAACAAAAAAACACTATTGTGTTTGCATCATTTTGAACTCCTGGCAATACATTTGCAATCCTTTACAACTATTCTTGGTACCTTTTTTGTATACAGTAAAACTGATTCTATGAAGTGAGAAATCAACGCTGACAGATTGCAAACACAACAAGAATAATCTTAACCGAATTTTTTTCTTGGAATTCTGATTAGCACGATATAATTTGCACTTTCATTAATAAAAAAGTATAGTAAATGCATATATCTCTGAACCTATAGCTTTTAAATACAGAAAAACTATATCCTCAATTGCAAAACGGCATTTTAAATTTGTACGCCATTCTCTATAGTTCGTTGGATCTTCAATACATTTGCTATTAAAATATAATAAGTTGTTTTTAAATTTAGATTGTAGATTTTAAATAAAAAAATTTTTTGAATCCGATTTACTTTTGTCTTAAACCAGAAATATTTGTTTTATATTTTAGTAATATTTTATCTTGATATTTTTAGAGTATCAGAAATAAATGATAGGATGTGCTAAAAGTATCAGATAGAAATCAATCATTATAATCTTTTTACTTACAGTTCTATTCCTTTTCTTGTTTCTATATACTTTTACTTACAAGTTTTATTCTTCATCTATTGTAAAATTATCACTCTATTTATTTATAAAATTTTATTTAATAAAATGAAATGTTACATTATTTAACAAATATGTTTAAAATTTACATATATTGATACATTCTTGTAAATACGTTTGAATTTTCTTTTTATTTACATGTTATTTATTGAACTTTACGAATAATTTCAATTTAATGAATTTCCTTTGTTTAATGAATAGTTAAGAAAAGAATTTAATGAACAGTAAAATTACTATTCAATGAATTAATAAAATTTAACACAAGATCGTCGAAAACAGTTACGTTTAATTCACTTTCACGTTCTGAAGATACTAAACCTTTCTCGTGTCTTTTGAATAATTTTATTTGTTCATTAAATCTTAATTATGTTTATAAGTTTATAAAAATTTTATATATTTATTTACTCTTATTTATCTCTTAGGGTAAAGGTGAAATGAGAACATTTTGGTTAGTCGGTAAGAAAAGTTCTCAAGTAACATCAAGAACTGTACAAAACAATTCTAGTTTAACAGCTTCTTCCAACGACTTAACTTCCACCACAAATTTAGAAAATTTTGATTTTCGTTTGTTATTAGACAACGAACTAGATTTACAAGTTCGAAGGAAGAAAATGTCTCAAGTTTCCAATCACAATTACAGTAGCTGTCTTAGCTTATTCCAAGAATGTCGTAAAAGTGTACTTAAAGAAATAAGAAAAGAAGGACGAGCCAATTATAATGGATACAGATCAGCACCCGTGATTGATTTCAGAGATAGATCTTCAAGAGATTGCTTATTGTAAATGGAAATCATGTATAAAATATATATTGTCTATTTATTTTTAAAGTACAATATATCTTATTTAATGAAAATTTATATCATCTGTATATCTTTGAACTTTTTAATGTCGATATAGTAAAGTGCCACGCGATAAGAGGATATATTATACTATAGACTATATATATATATATATTTATTTAATAACAATAATACTATAACTATTATATAAAAATATTTATTTATTCAAACTTATAAAACAAAATATTTTCGTTTAGAAATAATTTAAAATGTTAAAAACAGATGAAATACGAATATTTTTATCGTTACTTCTCCAATGTACAATATATGACGTATCATTATAAATAAATTAAACTATATTGAATTTTTTTAAATAAATAGTATTCTTTGGAGTCATTTATCAACTCGTGTATATGACGCGAAATGACATTGTCCTAGTTTCTTTATTTTTTCTAAAAATAATAAAAAGTTTGGTAGAATATTTCGAAGAGAAAGAAGCAAAAATAATGGAGTATTTTTTCTCATTTTTTTTCTGTTTTCAGTCTTTTTTTCAGTGTATCTGAGAAGTAAGTAATACAAATATAATGAATAATTTAATATTTTATATGTTGTAGGAAAACTAATCAATGATACATATATTATTTTCTAAAGTATGAAATTGGTACGATTATTCTGATTATTAATACATTTATCATCAAAATAGCATGTGCATTGATGTTCACCACAAGAGTTCGAGATAACAAAATACTCTAAAGTAGTAAATGCACTTCTTTGTTACATAGATACGATCCTAATAAGATATTTTTAATACTATTCCTTTTTCTTTAATATTTTATAATGAAATTTTTGTTTTTCTTCCATTCGACTAGATCAGTGGATAATTGTTCACAACTGCCGTACAGCGAACTTTTCATAGGGATGGTATAACATTTTTAATAATTAAATAATATAAACAATATAATATATTTAATTATTTTTAACATATAAGAACACCTTTAATTAATTAATAAACACTAGATCGTCTGTATGCCAGTAAATGCTATGACTTATGAATGTACTGTACCGTACTACTAACCACTAAGCTAAACGTTTAGAAGCTTAATATCAAATTTAAATGCAGAAATTTTTTCATTTAATTAATATAAATGAAATTTAATATGAATTAATCACTCACTTTTCAAATTTATCATTTATATGTACAAAGTTTTAAATTTATATTAGCAATCCCAATAATTCTGATACTATATGTTATTCTATACACTTATTAATTAATAATACAAAATATCAAAAGTCCTAATTTATTGTAAACCCTGTGTTATCGCGTATTTACGAAGTCTGTCATATATATCTATCACAATATACAAAAATTAATCGCATAAAAAGATAAAAGCTTTTCTGATCTTCAGTAAAATTTATAATTAATTTATTGCAAAAGTTATATAATTTAAGTATTTCCTGAGATAGATCATCATCGATATCATTTTATAGAAAGTTTAATCTGGACACGTGCCGTGCAATATATCTAGTGACAAATACAGGAAATTCAAGAGGCTAACTTATTTCGTTTTATTACAATTTAAGTCATTATTTTTGTATTTTGCAAATATCATTTATTGATAACTCCATGAACAATTTTTCTTACATTCTAAAATAAATTCTTAATCGAATAATTCACGTGTTAAATAAATCACTGTATAATAACTTGTCAAATCGATAAAAGTAATAGATTCATTTTTATATATTAGCATAGTATTGTTAAAACTATAATAATGAACTAATCTGGTATAAAATAAGTGCATAAATTTGAAAATACCGTATTCTATGGCACCCCTATTTCAGCACAGAATATTTAAGAAAAAGTATTTTGTGTATTAAGTCATTCCGCGCCTTTGACACTTGGCCTCAATTGTATTTTTTTAATTGTATTCTGGTTTTAAAAAGTAAAAGTAGAATGCTCACTTTTAAAAGAAGATATTTACAATTAAAATTTATTATCAAAATATTCTACATGTGGGCATGTAAAAACTGCTTAGCTATAGTAAATAATAATAATATGCTTAATTAAACAATAAAATTTTTATTCAAGAATTAGGCTTGATAGAAGTTACCGAGGGCCGTATGGGAAATTAATTAGTTTATGAGAATAATATATAATTTTTATATATAAGATATGTGAAGTTGCGTTGTCATAAAAAAGTGCGTCTATGTGCCGTAAAATACAGTATTTAAAACATTAAAGTATTCACTAATCGAAGAAACACGTTTAGTGTCTTCGAATTCATTCTTTTCACACTATAGGAACACGAAGCGTAAGACGGAGTCGAATAGTCGAACTTTTTCTGTAGGTACTTCTCTAGAGAAGAAATATATAAGAAGAGAAGAGCCTAAAGAAAGAGGTCGACTCCATTTCATGGTCTGTATGCTGTTGTCTGAAAAGGACGAATTCGAAGACATTAAATTTGTCCTGTCTTCTGTTAGTGAATATTTTAGTAAATTTCGTCTAGGTTTATTTATTATTTAATATATAAATGTAAATATATTTATATTATCATATTTATTATAGCACATAGATCTAATGAATGTTGACAATATATCATAGTGGCATGTGTAATAAAATAACTTTAATAAAATATTTTATAATTTGTAATAAATATAAAGAATGAGTTCCAAATAAATATACATCACAAAAAATGGTAGAATATTTTAAGCTTTAAATATTAAATTATAAAAATAAAAACTGTTACAGAAATGTGTAGGTTACCTTCCAAGTTTATGAAATGGTGCGTGATAAATCAATTTTATTTAAGTTTGTGAAACATATATTTAATATTCTAACATTTATTTTAACTTTTCGAATTCAAAATATTTATTATAAATATTAGAATGTTTTTCCATTAAATATTATGGAATTACATTCTTTGAAGAATTTCCATTCATACCCCTGACTAAAGAAGATTAGTCCATCAATTTCAATTACTTCATCAAGAAACTAAGAAATATAAAAAATAGTTTATTATTTTTTGCACTATTATAAGCAATCTTTACAACATTTTTAGCAAACTGTTATAGAGATTCCTGTTATTTTAAGAGTTTATAATAAGTTGTTTTATCCTCTATATAAATTTTGGAAAAGAGCACCGCAAGATATGGCTAAATATGTCACGTATATTATAAAAACATATTTTAAAAATGAGAATAAACCAATGTCTACATACATTAATGATGAACTAATAGCTATGTTAGGCCTAATGATAGCAATTATTATAGTACACAGCTATTTATAATTTAAATTGTAGTTTTGATTTTAAACACGAAGCATGCCATAAAGAATTTTTATGTTTTACAGTGCGTTGAGAACCAAAAAGTTTTGTAAACCAATGTTCTATATATTTTGTTTTAAAAAAGTTTTTTTTTAATAATTGACACTATAGAACCTTAATATAGCTTCTATACAAATGTAATTTTTATAATTACAATGCTTTTCAATTTAATAGAAATAATGAATTTAATTTTTTCGCTAGTCGTTAGAGTTAATTCCAATATGATTATAAAAAATGGCAATTATTAATATGTTCTTATATACAAAATAAAAATGGAGATTATTTAATAGGTTTATTATATGATTACTAAGACATTCCTATTGCCATTGCCATTAAATATAAATTCTTATTTATAACAATCATTTTTATGTATAAAAAGTAAACGAATTACAGTATATATAAAGTTATATATTTATAAACTAATAACATTATTTTTCCATTACTTGAAGAAATAAGGTATTATTTGTGAGAAATTTTATCTTTATTTAAAGTGCGTTGCAATTTTATGATTTTTCGAGAAGAACAAAATAAAATAAATATCGTCAAATTCTGGAATACTCGAATACTTTCTAGCATTCGAGTATTAGAGATCTTCGAATAGTCTATTAATAAAAAAACGAATACTAAAAAATTTAATAAAGTTTCACGCAATTAATTTTTGTATATTGTGATAGATCTATATGACAGACTTCGTAAATACGAGATAACACAAAATTTACGATAAATTAGAATTATTTTTCGTTATTTTGATATTAGTCTATTAATGAGTGTATAGAATAACATACTGGTATAGTGTCAGAATTACTGGGATTGTTAATATTACTGACATACCGACAATCCAGTGTTCATTAAATGCGTTCTTTTATGTTATATGTTATATTATTTAATCATTTTTAAAAATGTTATGGCATCCCTATGAAAAGTTCGCTAACAGTTTGCTAAAGAAAAAAGAACGAGTTTTTAGGAATTGCTTTGAATGTAATTCGGTTACATCAGTGTTTCTCAACCTCTAACGATTCGTCGCCCCCTTAACTACAAAATTCCGATGCCGAGGGACAAGGTTAACGCCAAATGCGTACTGCATTGAATAGACTAGTGATTAGTGTAATGTTATTTGTTTAATTATTGTACGATATAACGAATAAAACATCTAATTATTATTAATATAATGCTTTACTATATCGCCCAGAAAATTGTTTTTCGCCAAAATACAAATTTTTACTAGTCGCCCCCTCAACATGAAAAAACGCCCACATAGGGGCGATATCGTTCCCGTTGAGAAACACTGGGTTACATTTTTATTAAGTATAAGCCAACTGACGATTTTTTCGAAATAGGTTAAATTAGTTTAAATTACTAAGTAATAATTAGTAACATTAACGCATCTGTAACTGAACGGGTGAAATTATATAAGATAATGTGATAATTTTATTCAAGAATTATCAAAAACTTCGATTCAAAAAAGTTCGGATAATTCCAAGTCTTGTTTTTTTCCTTTGGTCCCTGAGTTTCGAAATAACAAGTTTTACTGTATTTCATGCTCTTAAATATCCTGCAACATTATAAAAATTCTTAAATTTTATCCACTTTATTACACCTTCACAAAGTCTTTGAGTTACAAATGCAAACACTTCCAATTATTTTTAGTTGATAATATTATATTAATAATTAGATAATTGAGTGTTTATAATTGTGTGTTTATCTTAATATAATGCAAAAGTGTATAAAACTTTATAAATTCAAGTTGAATGTTGAAGTTTAATGTAACGTATCATGTTAACATTTAACTTGAAAAATTAAATTTAAAACTTCCTAAACTAAATGTAAATATGCAAAACTATAGAAGTTTTGCATATTTACGTTAAATAACCAATAAACAATTCTAATTGATTTATTTTAATAAAATAATTTTTATTTATAAATTAGTTTTTAATTTTAAAAATTGTCAATAATCGCTAATACTGTGAACAAACTTTTAACAAAACAATTATTAATATTTTTCAAATACTAACCGTATATGAACATTTTAATAATTTTTTAATTATTATTATTTTTTTAATTTTATAACGAAGCAAACAAATATGCATAATAAATGACAATTATGTAAAATTGAGATCTGAATCAATTTGATCATACTTCTCACCTTTTATATCTTTAGTTGAATCATAATGTTGTTCTCTCTTTCTCTCTGTCTATAAATGAGAATGTTTGTTTGTTCGTTTGCTACACACTCCTAGGCCTTTCAACCAATTGCTACGAATCTCGGCAGTTACGTTTACATATTTCTCACTTAGATAATGTCATATATCCCACCCCAAAATATCTAATGGATTTATGTAGATTAATTAATTTCTAGAGTATTTATTTACATTCGATTTACTAATTTATACGTAGCGCCATCTATTGTCAAAAATTTAACGAAATCATAAACTAAATATAGTAGAACCTCGATTATCCGGACCTCTATTATCCGGATTTTCGATTATCCGGATTGTTCAAAATAAACAAAAATTTTACGAATTTGCTGATTTGCACTTGGCGAATTACGATACTGTTTATGTACGTGATGGAATGCATAACTTTTTTTGTTTCAACAACGTCTCACCTGGCACAGTGGCCGTAAACTAAAATATATTTTGCGTCGTAATAAAAATATAACTTGACATACGTATTTATAAATAATTTATTTTCAAATTACATTATTTCTACGACCAAGGGCGGCGTAAGGCATGGGCAACGTGGGCCACCGCCTATGCCTCGCATTTAGAAGGTTTATGCATTACTTAGAAGCCAGGAACGCGACGAAAAAATTTTACTCGTCATAAAACGATAAATAGTTTGTCAAATTTTTATTAATAAAAATGCAGTTTCAACTGCTTTTTATTAATAAAATCCGTCTTCTTGCGCCACCAGAGGGCCTTTTAAACAATAGGTAGTCTGTTAGCGTTGGTCAGTAGTAGTCCAAATTCAATACGAACGTTTGTTTCTTGAAATTTCGATCACGATTTAAATACAGTATTTACTTTTAATATTACCGATATGTCATCGAAAAGAAAACGTGTTGTATTATCATTAAAACACAAAGTATTTGTTTCGATTATCCGAAATTTTCCTTATCCGGACAACCTTCATCCCCAATTAGTCCGGATAATCGAGGTTCTACTGTATAATTCTTATATACTTTTTAAAATTGTATTCTTTTTTATATTATATTCACTTAATTACTACAACAACGATATAGATCGAAATAGACGCGCTATATAATTACTGAGACAGGTAGCATATAGCACTTGCCTGCATGGAATTGAAAGTTTTACCCTGTGAAAAGTTTATAGTAAGCATATAAGTATTTAATTTTCCACATCTAACGACTCCGTTTTTTCATTTCTGAAAGGTACTTTCTTAATTCTAATTAGCGCCCTCCAGTAGCCGAGTGTATAAAACCACTGAACTCTGGAAGTTAGTTGTGGGTTAGGGTATGGCCAACGGGCTGGCCACGTGAGGTTTTTTCGGGTTTTCTTCATGTTAGTAACACTTAAATAGGGTTTCCAGCTTTCCATAAAATTCTTCCCGGAATGCATCACCCCCTCGGCAGATAGCTCATGTGCAGCGTTGCGGTAACCAAATAAACCAAACTAATTCTAAGGAACAATTATTTATTGTGACATCGTCACAATGCCGGGCTGCAATTTTTTGTCACAATGTTCTCAATTCTTTTAGTGGTGGTCTTGCCCCTGCCTGTACTTTTCCTGTTAGCAATGGAGTCGTGTCAGTCAGTCATTTATCAAATTCCTTTCATGGCAAAATTTTGAATCAAAGTAAAGTAACGTACAGTACTGTACCTTCCATTCCAAACCGGAAGTTGGTAAATCGGGGCACCCTTTTCTAATTTGGTCTCGACTTTCATCTGTGTAATTCCGTTTACGAGATTAGGGAAAGACAGCCGGATGATAATGGAAATATATAGGTCTACAATGTTTTGAAATTGCAGTCCAATAATTTTTCTATAAACACAATATTTAGAACATACTTCCCACGTATATTATACAATCTGTTGCCAAAATTTAAACACTATTATCACATAAAAAGAATTGTTCTAGCATTTTTATGAGATTTTTTTTATTAAACAAGTTTTATATGAAGTCTTTCAGACATTAAGCTTAAGAACTTCGGTCACATGCGGGGCCATCAAAACCTGTCTATCATTTTTCAAATATTAATAGATCTCTATTAACTGGTATTCCTTGACCATCCTCTCTTCCGGGAGGAGGAGGAGGTCAACGACCCCCTTTCGCAACAGTCCTGAATTTCTATCGGACCATCAGTATGATGGGATTCGAATAGGAAAATTACATAATATAAGGTTACCGGCGAACGTAAAATATGTTTTAAGCAGTTTTCTAGGGTACAGACTTTAAATATTTGGTCCGTTTTTCACGAAATTTAATTCGTTACCAAATTACCGTTTGATATTCGACTGAGAATGATACAGTTTCTTGGAGTTAATATTACGAAAATTGAAAGTATGATATCTTAAAAACATTTAAGATATCATATTTTCAATTGTTGTCTACTTGACCAATGAAATTGTGCTATTTCTTAGCATCCGAGTATCGCAAAAAACGTGATGATGGTAGGCCGTAATAACCAAACTTTTTATGCGGTTTTCGTTTTAATGTTCGATATAGTACAGTATTTGATTTATATAACTACAAAGGTTATCTTACGTAAGGGTTTATCACACCGAGTGACCAATCTAACACATTTTAAAAGTTCATTATTTTTCCACTGTACATAATTTAAAGAATTTTTAAAATGTGTTAGATTGTTCACTTGTTGTGATAAACTCTTATGTAAGATAACTTTGTAAATATAAATAAAAAATGCTATAATATAATATAATAGAAAGGTTAGAAATACGAAATAATCTAATAATCTTAATCATGGCCCACACATCCTACAGTGGAGCCCCCAGACCAGTGTTGCCGTTCCTAGTACATTTGTACTTTTCTGGTACATTTTGCCCTTTCCAGTAAATTGAAAGTGTCACTAGTGTCACTGCTTGCTAATTTAAATTATTCAATCACAACATACAAATGGTGTGTGTCCGTCGACGTCAGCAACATAGTTGCACGTGTAAACGGTCTTGACTCAGTGGTCTTCTTTCACACGTTCAGTTGTCTGCACATTCTCGTCAGGACGTTGACAAAATTTTTAATGCCACGTGGTCCAAACAATTCAACTCCGTCAAACAAAAATAACGGACAGGTAAGGAAATCAATGATTTTAAACTTTTGTCGTCACTAATATCAAAATATCCGTTAAGTCAGAATCAAATTATTACAGAAAATAGTTTTGAAATTGTACGAGTATAAATAATATAAATACTTTTATATTATTTTCTACCACTATAATTTAATTCTTAAATTATGAACTTCAATTTTAGTAATCGTAGTAAAAGAAATGTTACGTATGGTTCCAAAATGGCCGCGCTTCCGACTGTTCTATATAAGAAGGTCAGGACACGCGTGATCTACTTCTTGAGCTGCCATTTTGGGGTTTTTTTGAGTCGCATGTTTTAAGCAAACTTGTACGAGCAGTCAGTTTTATATGACATTAAACTAAAATTGCAGAAATCATAATTATTTCCAGTCAAAAATATAATAATAATTTCGAATGATTATGCAACCCCAATTTTATGTAACGTTTTCATCAAATAGTTTAAAAGAAACAAGCATTCCAAAAAAAAGTTATAAAAATTCAATGGAGTCAGAAATTTCTTCTTTTGTTTTCTTCTTACATAAAATTTAAAATTACGAAAAAATTATATTTTTCTTTTCCTTCTGACTTTTGGATAATATAAAACTTCAATTTTAAAAAAAAAACAAGCCAATAATGACTATAAAATTTTTTAAAAAAAAGTTTAAAAAGGTATAAAAAAGAAAATAATCTGCAGAGAAAAAACTTTTATTTATATTATTACTAACAAACTTCCCAAATGCATTTCTCCTACGGCCTCTTCAGTGGGGCTTACAGCACAATATCTACGTTCTAACAGTCAACTCATTGAAGAGCCACTTATATGATTAACAAAAAATTCCCAGCATTCCGCTGTTAACATTCTGGTATTTAAATTAACATTATTGTTTTGCATAATTGTAGCGAAGTGTTCTTTTACCTTTCGCTTTACATTATTTTTTTCCCTAAAAATTATTTTTAATTTATTAATATTTATCTGACAATTATTACTATTACAATGTTGGAAGACAGGAGAATTACTCATTTTCAACCTTACGGCAGCCAAATGTTCCGACAGTCTGATCCTTAATCTTCGTTTTGTTTCACCGACGTAAAAACTAGGATTGTTACACGTGCATTCTATCCGATAAACAACACCTTCTTCTTCTAATATATCTTTAGCATTATTTCTGATGATCATCATATTTGATAACCTGTTATTTAAGGATGGAGCCAATCTAATTAATTTATGATTAAAGAAGTTATTATATTTTTCATAAATACCTTTTATATACGGAAATGATACATACTTTATTATTTCTTGACAACGTTTAACTTTAAACCTGTTTCTTAAAAATCTGTGGAACCAATCATTTAGTAATCTTTTTGGATATCCATTTAAGATGTATTTCTTATGTGTATCTTCAATTTCTTCTTTTCTTTTATCTATATTTGTTGTTCTAGAAAAAATCTTTGTTATTTCCATCAGGTATACATTATATTTTTGATTTAAAGGACAGTATGATCTATAATTAATTACTTTTCTCGTATTACACGGTTTTTCAAATTTACAGTATTCCAAATGATCTTCAAATCTTTTAATTGTTATATCTAAATAACTTAATTGATTATTTAATTCATGCTCTTGAGTAAATTTAATATTCAAATTAATTTTATTAGCTTGTTNTAAGATGAAATTCAATAGTATTATTAATAAATGTTGTCAATGTAATGCTCATTTTATAATAAGTAATAGATGTGTAGATATATTTTTAATTTTAAAAAGCTTTAAAAAAATTCCAAAAATAAGATTTAAAATTAAATTATTTCACAATAAACTATATAAACTATATATATAGGCTATATATATATAGGCACGTAAACAAAGTATTCATAGAACTAGTACATTTTGAAGGAAAATAGTACATCTTTTGAAGGCGCTTCAGTACGTTTTGAAATTTTATTGCGGCAACACTGCCTCAGACCAGAATCAGGATCCGGTCTTCTTGTGCTGAGAGTTGAGAACAGAGTATACCACGTATTATAGAGTATTCGCACTCCAGACTTTTCTAGCTGACGAATTGCTATTGCGCTTGACTGTATTCCGAATTCGCCATTTTGTAACATAGCAAAACAAGAGATGTCTGGATAGCATTCTACAGTTAATCGGTTCGAATCGACTAGTTTTCTTCTCCGATATGTAGTTATTTTTTATTTTTGTTATAATTATTTCTTGTTACAATTGTTTTTTGAATAATTAATGATAATTTTAGTGACGAAGGAGAAAATTATCAAAATGGCAAAAAGTCATGGAAGATATTGTTCGGCTGTCAATTGCCATAATTGTAAGCGGAAAAACTCTGATAAAAGTTTTTACAGCTTTTCTCGTCACTCAGAAAGGTAATGTTTATACTTTTATGATTGTTATATTAAGTTGATAATAGTAGCTTAGCATATTAATTAAAGTATGTCAATAATTAACAATTAAATTGAGTTCAATATTCCACAAGAAAATCCAAGAAAAGCAAAAAATAGAAGCTGGCCATTTTCATACCGGGACCCCATGAATCCTAGCCTCCTGACTAGGGTCCGGTCAATTACTGCTATATGGGAGCCATGATCTTAATTTTTGCTGTTACTTTTTGTTCGAGCAACGTCGAGCTCATGTGCTAGTTAAATCATGTAACCATATAGAACGGAATTCAATAATAAAATTTTGAAAACAATTTTTAATAATAATAAGTTAAATTATTGTTAAATAAAAATTTTAGGCCTATATTTCCCAATTTTCCCTTCGAGAATATAAACTTGCACACAAAAATTTTTTCATTAATTCGCTTCCTCATTTTTTCCTAGTTGACGTGAAAAGCCGTATTTTGAGAATTTTTACTTTGATTTTACTTTTATTTTGAGAAAAACTAAAAAGATACTATAAAGCTCAAAGTCAAAGAGCGTGAAGTTTCATTTCTTAAAATTCAGTAAATCTTGTTTTTTTTATAAAGATAACGATTTGTCGAAAAGATAATGCAGGAAAAATCTTGTGGGTAATGCTTTAAGCGCCAAACTTATCTTTACCAAAATAAATCTCCTAATAAAAAATTAGACTGTCGTGTAAATTGTGTTAAGTTTTTACTTGGAGTAATTTCTTTACATCTCAGGTATTTTTGTTTGGATATCAATTGCTTTTTGTTTAATAATTGTATTATTACCTCAAGACAAGACGATGACGTATTGTACAATTCGGTCGGCGCCGATTGAACTCGTCACGTCACAAAATCGTTAAAAAATTATATAAATTTGAGTTTTTGTAATTCTGAGTAACATTTTGAATAAAATTTATTTCTTTCCATGCAATTTTATCTTTACGCATAAAATTAAATCGTAAAAGTGAATTAGCTCTACGGGAAACCCCGTAAACTTTGACCTATCAAAATTCCGTCAGCACCTCACTGATAATTAGAAAGGCTTGTGTTTAAAATTTGAACTTTTTAGACCCAGTAGTTTTTACTTTACGAGCGTCTGTAGTGCCGAATGAAGAAAAAATACAGCGTTTCTGACGAATTTTTGCACTTTTTAATTGCTTATATTTCGACAACCGATGTATAGAAAATCTTAAAAATTTCCACAGTAACTAAGAAAGCAATTACCTATCGAACGAAATATTGAGAATTACTTTAGAAGTTAAGGGAGCGGAGAAATAGATCCTCGAAAATTGGTTCACTGATTTCTATAGCATATATATAGTCAGTCAGTACTTTTTTACCTTATAGCGAGGAGTCATTGTCGTAACCCTCGATATAAGGTAATTAAGTTTAGTAAGTATTCGAGGTATTCAAGTATTCGAAATATTAGTTTTCGATAAAAGTGATAATCGTACATCTCTAGAAGAAACGATTGAACTGAACTATTTGTTTCTATTGATACTATGCTATTAATTCAGTTTTGGAATTTTATGTTATCAAATCTGTCTGATAATGTAATGAGGATATAGGTATCCTTTATACATTACTGAAATTATTAAATTCAATTACCAATTACATTCCTTTCTATTATTACTCTACATACAACTGCTCAATAACTTCAGTGCAATTTAATAGCTTTGAAGTCCTTTTCCGATGAGGATTAGATTTATAATTACTCATTACTCTGCATCACTTACCTCTAAATTTATACGTCATTACAATAGCGGGAGACTGTAATGAAATTATTTATCAATATATTTAATTCTCTTAATGAAGGTAACCGTATATATCAAGTATTCCGTATTGTTATTAACATTTTTCGATAAAATTTAATGTCGTTATTATTTTAAAAAATGCTGAGACAATTTCTTATAAAATTTTATTACAAATAGTTTGTAATTTTGTCGATAAAATAATACTTTTTTAATAATTCCGTTTTGTTTAAATGCAATTATTAATTAATTTACAATTGATGAATTTTAATCTTCAATTAAAATTTCAATCAGAATCCCTTTCACTAAATTATTAAATTTTTTAATTATTGTCATTATAAATCTCAAGAAAAATATTTTTAAGACGAAAAACGTTTGTTACTTTTTATAAATATAAATTTAATTTAAGGACTATTACACTTCTTATTTTATTTTATTTAGAAACCTTAGTAACGATTAAATCATATAAATATTTAATTCTTGTTTAACTCTAATCTACTTAAATCCGATAAGTCTTTACATATAATATAACTAGCATTATTAATCTCTTTAAAGCTTCAATGTTATAGATATGCAATTCCATTTGTTCAATGAATGTTTAATAGTTTAGGAATTGAATTTCATATAAATTAATGAATTCAATAGCTTGATTAACTTAATTTTTATTTACAAGCAATAATTTATGGAGTATTGAGAGATATAACTTTAAAATTTGTAAGATTTATAATCCTCAATTTAGCGAATAATCGGATTATAGTTCTCATGATTATTATAAAAATTAATTGTAATTTAGTTATTAGTGAAGCAGCATAACATCTGAAGAATTTTTATATTAACCAATTAGTAATATTTGATGACCAGAAAAATATATTTCCCATTAAAAGAATGAATAAATCAAATATATAATTTTAAAACATTAAATTTTAATAAAAATTAAATAAAATGCATTTAAAATATTTTAAAACACAATTAACAGTTAAGACTAATTAAATGACTGTAAGACTTTTATAGTCTTACAGTCATTTAATGGAAACATAAATAAATATAGTCCTACAGTTATACAGGGTTATCGAAGAAGGTATTTTCGATTTCAATGTAAAATCCTGGACGAATATTGACTATCATTTAGATATTTACTCAGCAATATGGAGTACTCATATTGAAACATACAAAAGTACAGAAAAACCACATGCTTTTTATTTTTATATCTTTTATTATATACTGTAATAAAATGCATTTATTTTAATTAAATGCGTCATTATTTAATCAGAAAGTCCCTGACATCTTTTTCGATAACTCTCTATTTTTACAATTGTTATATCATTTCAATTCTTCATAAAAATATAAAATTTGTGGATGTGATTTTCAATCAATAAAATAAAAATTAGTGATTTAATCTTGATATCTGTTACAAATATATTTTTATATTTGATCAACTTTAATTTCAAATTTAAATTTTATTTATTAAAAGATATAAAATATAATATAACAAAAATTATTAAATACAACTNTTTAATTGCTTTAATTTTCTCATCATGATTCTTAAACGTAGAATGATTTGCTTTGATAATGTCTTTGTTCACTTGAAGTACGACACACGAAACTTTCGTATCGTAAAGCAATGAATGTGATTTTGTTTTTACTACGGAATAGAACTTTTTGATAATTTATTCCACAGAAAAAATTCTCCTGTGGAATAATGCAAAATTTAGAATAGAATTTAAATAATACGATAGGGATAGGCGAAACTGCAGGGAATTTTTTTAATTATAAAAATTGTTGTAGAATGTGAGTTCTACAACAAATCTGTGAATAAGCTTTATTATTGCAACAATCATTGGAGATATTATAACAAAGTTTTATAATAAAATTAATAGTAACATTGTGAGATGGACATTTGCATATTAGTATGACATTATTGTGCTAATTTATAGAGTATAACAATACATTATGGCAAATATCATGCAATCGATTTTAAAGTCATTTAATCTTCTATAACATGGTGATAAAGATTTTATAGTTATGTTATAGAACGTGGACGGTTTCGAAAGTATGTGATTTGAATGTTAATTAGTAGGAAAGTTTTTTAGAAAACACAACATAAATCAGATATAAAGCAGACTCTGAAGTAAATAATTAAAATAGTTTGAAAATATAGGAACAAATTATAACAAATTCTACAGCAAATAGATATATTCTTATTGTCATTTAATACTTTCATATATTTAGAATATTTAATCGTTTATAAAAAATAATCATACTTTATTGGGATTTGTTGTTTAAATAATTATTTTAAAATTAAGAAATAAATTATTTGAAAAGTATCCCATATAACAATTATATTCAGTATAGGCTGCATTGTCGAAGAACAATATTTTTTTTAGTTATAAACTTTCACAATACTGTAATTCTTACTCATTGACAGTAATCCTCTATCTATGCATTTTGCGATTCATTTGTTATATGAGATTACTTTCCTATATATTCTGGACAATTTAATTATTTAGCATAAATGTAATTTGATGAATTTTAATAATTACGTATATCCAGTTTTTTTAATTATAGTTAAGAATTCAATAATTTAACAGCATTTTCAATGAATAATTTGTTTTCTATTTTTCAGAAAACATATTCGAAACAATACTTTGCCATATTTATCTTAATATCTTATTTAGAATATAATTATCTCAAAAAATAGAAAATATTTTCCGAATAGTAAGGATGTCTTCAGATATTTTTGAAGTTTCACATAAACTGTTGCATAGTTCAGTCAAAACAATGTCAGAACTTATTAATTTCATACAAAACGTTGATAAATATTTATTCTATATTCTATATCATAGTATTCGTTGAATATTTATTCTAATGTTATAATTTTAGATATAAATTTACCTTTTTCCTATTGAAAATTTTTTGTTGTTATATAAAATCACATGATATTGAAATCATTGTTAAGAAATTAACTTGATTAAATTCCATGAAAGACATCATGAAATCAGGCTTTAACAATAATCGATTTTTCCTTAGTTATATAATGCATCTTTTCAAATTTGGCTTTAATTTAATCTACAAACGTCCAATGAGTTCAAATGTTAGAGAACTTGTCAAATCGTTTAAGCGCAGTTACTTGATAACCTTGAAGAAGATGGTTCAATATTCTGAGAAATGATCTCATGCATTAAAGCTAAACTTTATGGTAAATTAATCTTTTCAAATTGTTTTACATTAGTTAGATAATTTCAATTTTACTGTAAATGAAAAAACAGTTAGAAGTAATATATATGGTATATAATGAGTTTAAAAAGTCCTAGGAGTCGGTCTGAAATCAAAACGTGCTTGTATATAATAAATCTGTTTAATATTTTTCAAAATAATCAACCTTATTCAATTCACTTGCTCCAATGACTTCTCCAATTCAGAAAAAAATTGAGAACAATCAGCTTTTTTCGAAAATGGTTAAATTTTTTCGATTCGTTTTGTGTGAGTTCTCTCGACTCGACTGTTTTCCTTTTGTTATTTTCCCAATTTTGGATAAAGAAAACGTTCATTAGGAGCTACATTGGAGAATTTCTTTTAAAGTTAGAATTGTTGTTCCTCTACAACAACAATACTAACTTTAAAAGAAAAACAATTTGAATCAATAAATTTGAATCGTCTTATATGAGTTTTATTACTCATATAAGACGAAAAGAATAAACTTTTGCAATCCCTAAAAGTACAGCAAATTTTTCTAAATGTTTCCTGAATTGAAGAAAGTATCGAGAATAGAAAAGTCGTTGGAGAACATGTGCCGAAGCTGAATGTGGCTATTTTGAAAAATATTAAATGAGTTTCTTTACGTTCTAATGCGGTTCGATTTTTAACACATTTATAGAAGTTTTCAAATACACTTCGTATAAAAGACATACAAGTTTCTTATTTGTGAAGACACAAAAATGATTTGATATTCAGAAAAAAATAAACACAGAACATTTGCATTCTTATCATTACTTTTAAAAATAGGCATTTAACTCGATCAACTTATAATGCAGAAGAATGAGAAGGAAAAAGTTGGAGAACTTTTTCTGTGTTCGTTTAATTGCTTTAATTTTCTCATCATGATTCTTAAACGTAGAATGATTTGCTTTGATAATGTCTTTGTTCACTTGAAGTACGACACACGAAACTTTCGTATCGTAAAGCAATGAATGTGATTTTGTTTTTACTACGGAATAGAACTTTTTGATAATTTATTGCACAGGAGAATTTTTTCTGTGGAATAAATTATCAAAAAGTTCTATTCCGTAGTTAAAAACAAAATTACATTCATTGCTTTACGATACGAAAGTTTCGTGTGTCGTACTTCAAGTGAACAAAGACATTATCAAAGCAAATCATTCTACGTTTAAGAATCATGATGAGAAAATTGAAGCAATTAAACGAGATGTTTCTAATTTTAAAAAAACAAACTTCTTTTTTTAGTCAAGGAACTAAAAATAAAGCCAACGAATGTAGTTATGAAATTGCTCAATGTACAGTTTCCAAAGACAAACCTTTCACAGATGGTGAATTCATTAAACAAACATTTTTGGAAAGTGCCGATATTTTATTCAGTGATTTACTAAATAAGGAGACAATACTGTCTCGAAATCGAGATACTTCTGTCTCTGCGAGATCAATTGAAAGGCAAATAACAGATATAGCCAATAATGTAACAATTAAACAGAAAACTGGATTACAAGAAACCTCTGTATTCAGTGTCGCTGTTGATGAAAGCACTGGCGTGAACGATATGGCGCCTTGCGATAGTTGCTCGATATTGTGGAAAAGATCAAATTTATGAAAAATTATATTGTTTGATTCCTTTTACTGGTACAACTACAGGGCAAGACATTACCACAGCATTTTTAATTTATTTTGAAAATCAGAAAATTAATATAAATAAAATATTTCCTGTTGTCTGTTGTACTGATGTCGCCCGTGCGATGGTCGGAAAAGAAAAAGGGTTTGTTAAACTTCTTGAAAATCATATTGGACATAAAATATTAAGTTTCCAATATGTGATATACCAGGAACGTTTAGTTGCAAAAATTTCATCACAGCGTTTGAATTATGTAATAAACACAGTTGTTAAAATAGTTAATTTCATTGTTTCACGTTCTTCATTGACACACAAGCAAATTATGTCTCTTTTAGAAGAAATGAAGAGTGAATATGTGGACCTTCCCTTATACAGCAATGTTCGTTGGCTTAGCCGAGGTAATGTCTGAAACAGATTTATATCATGTTTGGAAGAAATCAAGCTGTTTCTTCATGAAAAAAAAAATTTTCGGAATTGAATGATGAAGACTGGTTATACAAATTGATGTTTTTAACTGATATAACAACACCTCAATGAATTAATTAAATTTGCGATTACAAGGTAAGGGTCAAACAGTACTAGAACTTTTTGAACACTATATTTTCTATCCTTATTAAATCTGACTTAATTGATTTAAAAACGGTCTCATTTGATTTATCACTTTTTGAATGATGGACACTGATAATTTTGAAATGGAACTTACAGAATTAATATCATCAGAATTGTGGAAAACAAAATTTGTCGAATTGCGTAAAACTTTTGAAAGTGACTTCCCGGAAAAGGAGACTGTCATTTTCAATTGTTGGATATCTTTACCTGAAAGATTTAATTGTTTGAAAAAAATCGCATGTGTTCTACTTTCAGCGTTCCGTTCAACTTGCTTCTGTGAACAAATTTTCTCATATATGAAAGATATTTTAAATTCACAAAGAAGTTGCCTAACACTTGAACATTCAGAAACCTGCGTGAAAAATAAGTGACAAATTACACACCTGATATTGAGAAATTGATCAAAGAAATACAGGGACAAGACACATTAATCGATTAATAGCTATAATTAACACTTAAATGACCGGTGTCCATTATTATTGGAAAACAAGATATAAAAATAAACTAAAATGTGTAAAATATTTTCTTTGATGTACAAATAAACACACAAAGCCGTTGTAATAAATTGCACGAACTGCGAACCTGCCCTATTCAATGAACTAGAATTCTGAGAGTTCTAATTTCTAAGTACATATGAGTAGAACAAATATTTCGAAATAAAATATCAAAACAAAATTCGTAGAATCATGTCTGCACGCGGTACAAGTTTGTTTGGCACAACACCCCAAAAGGTTGCCGACCCCTGGAATAGACCATTCAAACGAAAGTATTATAAATTTCAATATAAAAAATAGAATATTTCTCACACTTTTAAGCTATAACTCCATCGTATTTCTTCAACCGTTAACAAATTCAATGTTTACTTGTAAAATTTGACAAAGTACACTTTATTCAAATATATTCTATATAAGGTAGAACCGGATGATAGTCATAAACTAATATTCGTAAAAATTATCTTTTTCATCAACATTACATCTTGTTTAATGCCATTTGATGCTAATTCCTGTCGAAACGAAGAACATTTGAATTATTTTTAGTCTTTAAAGTAAGAAAAAAACATTAAAAATCAGCGTACATTAATAATCTAGTGAATAATGATTTATAAAACTTCGATAATGTAATGTTCGTGGAAAAAGACGTGAAATAATTAGAAATATGGAATAGGGATTTGAGGCTGTTATGCCTTGAAATAGAAATTGTATGAAGCACATTCAGATCCGAAAGTTCTATTTGATAAAAATTTGGCAGGATGTTCAATTTTTACTTGCTTAATCTTGTATGATGACCACACCTAATATGATGGTTATATTATCTGGTTAAACTGAAATTCTTAAGTTCTAAATATGTTTACAAGTCGAGTTCACCCAATAACATAATCACCCTAAAACAAGAAGAAGAAAAAAAAAACAGCAGAAGAGAGAACTGGAAGAGAAATTAAAGAAGCATAAAAAAGAGAGCATGGTAACAAGAAAAATGTGAAAGAGAAAATAGTCAGTATTTTAGATAGAAGATGGGTTAGAGAAATGAAAATCGCCAAAGAAAGAATTCGATGCAGCATCAATTGCAGACGAGAAGGAAATAACTTGCTCATCCTACGAACACAATGACAACGGCGACAGATGGATACAATGCTGTTTGCAAAGTTTGGGTGCATAAACTTCTTTTTAAAAGTTTCTTCAATTCTTTAAATTCTAGCAACAAAACTACCTAATAATATTTTTGCGAGTAATGTTGTAACAGAACTTAGACTTATTTCTGTATTGTAGCTCATATATTTCTATAAATTAGTTTGCTTTAAATTAATTATAGATGTTAAAAGTTTTATAATAAAGATTAATCTACAATGTTATTAATTGTGGCCATCATTGAGTACCAGAGTGTCCATCATAGAACCATGGTCACCTATAATGGCCACTTGCAGCATTTTTTGGTAAATTCTAAATAATTTCATAAAAACTTCGTTAACTAAGTTTCCACTTTAAAGTAAGATAGAGTTTAAAATTTTGTACTAAACTAGGTAAGTGAAAAAGATTCAAATTTATCAAATTTATGAAAAAGATTTATTTGTACAATCCTTGCTATAGCATAAAAATAAATAAATGCAATCATCGGCGGTTTTACCTTATATATATTAATTATTAAAGAAAATTATTACAGCTTCAAGGATATTTAGATTTTATTTAACGTTCATTGAAATTTCTTTGATAAAATCTTTTCTTTAAAGCTTTCTTCACTGTTTTTAAAATAGAGAATTATCTAAGAAAAAATAAAATTTGTTTTTATTAAAAATTTAAATGATAAGTTTCCGAAATAATACTTTAGACAGATGCAAAGTTGTCTCGACCGTGAAATTAAATGAAACGAAAGAAATTTTAAAGGATGAACTTTATATAAAAGAGAAGTATGATGAAATCAGACAATTAATAAAATCGATTGACATATCATTATCGTAAAATTCGATGTAAATTAATATGGAAACAATTATAAAAATTATTAATATTCGAAACTAAGAAACAGTCTAAAATTTACTACAGTATTAAAATTTATCATCAATTTTCTCTTTTTTTTCTGATCGATTGAAACGTAAGAGTTAGAATAATATTTTGCATTAAAATACATTTATGCTGCAATTTCATGTCCGTTTTTAGTTTAGGTTTAAGAAAACGACTCCAAAATCGAAGAATAATTCAAATTTTATCAATAAATTTTTATTACTTTTTCATTGATTGACAAAATTTTATATATTAAATATGGTCGATTTTCAAAGGAATAATTTTATTGTCCTAAAGAATGAATCAAAAATAAATCCAAAAAAATTACTACAAAGAAATCAATTTAGTGTAAAGTAAAATCTTAAACGAATAAAATGTTAGATAATAATATGTTGTAAAATAATAATTATCTTTTAAATCACTTTCTCGCTTACTATATTATTACAATTTTTAAGAAAAATAATAATTAAACATAATATTAATTTATAGTTGTGGAGATATTTTTGGAAGTTAAAATAAAATGTCAGAAACTTAACATTCAATTAATTTAAGTAAAACTATTAATTTGTACTTGATGATGCTTCGATTTAAAATATAGAAGTTTGATTAAAGTAATTTAAACTTTAATCAGAAAAATTGAATATATTATATGCTTATATATCGTCACAAGGTCTCTAGCAAGATACGTCCAGAGTATCCTAGTTATAAACGTATATTCGACAGATGATAGAGAAAACGTGGATCCGATATTCCTCCAAGTTTAGACTGAACATCTGATAATTGGCTTTTGAGAAATGAGAAATAGAAAACTTTTCATATCCACCATAAAACTGTTGAAAGACAAAAAAAAGCAGGTATCAGGAACTACTTTAACGACTTTCAGAAGAAGTGGTGTAACTAATTGTCTTTAAAATTGATTGGGGCAGGTGGAGCACATGCTCCGAGGGCCAAATGTTTAGTGTTGCATTTTTATGACATATAACCAAACAATTAAAAAATTTCTTTTTTCTAACATTTCGATCTGTTTCCTTTGGTAAACATGTTTCCTAAATATATTGGAATTCGCCAGAGTTTTAAAGACAATTAGATTTAAGGGCAATTAGCAATCGTTTTAACAGCCAAGCGAATAGAGATAGTAATAGAACGAAATAGATTTACAATTGTCTTAATCAAAACCATAAAATCTATTAAAATAATGGGAATTTCCCGTTTTTTTATTTTCTCTCGGCGCTCAATTTTGGTTACGTTCTGTCTGGCAATCAACTTCGAAAGCGTTCAAAATATAGAAAAAATTAAAATTTGCGCAGAGAATTAAGGAGATTAAACAAATAACTTCTAACAGCATGAGTAATGACTTGACAATATCGATATTGTATTTTACTTCGTAATCTGTACGTAATTACGTTTATGTCGAGTATACCAGAAAATAAACTGAAACATAATTAAAATCAAATAATGTAATGGAATTATACAAGTAATTGTATTGTTTCGATAATAGAATATTATTATTTACATAATATATTTTACATTATACTTCAATTAACAAATTAGAGTAGCCATAAAATTAGCTTATTTAATGACTCATTTATCAATCTGATAAATGAATAAAACTTCAATACAAAATTCTAGATTTCTGATTATTATTAAAATTAATATATAAAAACGATTTTGTTCTTCTACTTCATGTAAGAATTTTGTTAGATTAGACAAAAATTTATGACATTTTTTTATTTATTTAACTTTTAAATAAAATAAAAACTTATTATTAAAGTTTTGTCAAACGACAAGCAGTCGGTAGGGTTGCCGAGCGGTCTGAGGCGTTGGTTTAATTGGTTTAAGGTACCAATCTCTTTGGAGGCATGGGTTCCAATCCTACCCCTGCCAGTTAATGCGTTTTTTACATCTTGTTTTGTGTCTATGTACTCAAATCAAATCGTCCGTTTTTCTAAGTCGCTTTTTGTCGATTTGTATGGAAATTGACGAAGAAAAAACGACGAAATTACTAGGTTTGTAAAATGAGTTTATCGTTACTCATGTCGACGCTACATCCGATTCGCGCTTAGAAATCTATGGTTAACGGAAGGAAATCCTTCCGTTAACCATAGCGAATGCGAATTTTGCACGTTTACGGTGAAAACTGAAATAACAGAAACGTTTGCAGACAGACTGTTTCGACGCGCTTCGCATCAGCGTTTGTTCAACATGACTGCAAAGGGGAGTAAAAATTCTTAATACAAATGAGGTATAGGGTAAAAAAAGAAAGCTTCGGGTTTCAAGAATGTGAAAAAATCATCCTGGTAGGGGTGGGATTCGAACCCACGCCTCCAAAGAGACTGGTACCTGAAACCAGCGCCTTAGACCGCTCGGCCACCCTACCGCTTGATATTTCACGAGAAATGCCTCTATTAATTAGAAGATAAGCAGGTTTCGGCGTTTCTCCTAAAACCGCGTGCTGACTACAGCAGACAACAACGTGAGGCAAACCTGCCAGCAATATTAGCGCATAGTCACTCAGCTGAATTCTCATTCGGTAGTTTCGGATTTTGCTTAACCTAAACTATTTTCTTTAACGGCTTACACCCACCAAGCTAGTATTTCGATTTTGCTTCTACAATGTTTGTTACTAAAATGTTGATATGCAAAAGAAATTTGATTTTAAGAGAGGAAACGAAAGACGAAGTCTAAAATAAACTTAGGCATTTCCAAAGTCGAGAGCAAAGATTAGTTAAAACTTTACTAAAAAGAAAAAGCATTTAACAAAGTGAGAGAAAAAACACCATGTTGGTAGGGGTGGGATTCGAACCCACGCCTTCGAAAAGACTGGTACCTGAAACCAGCGCCTTAGACCGCTCGGCCACCCTACCAATCCGTTATAACCGTATTCTGGTTTTGTTTTTCAAACATGCTTGTGCAATAGCCAAATGTTGCGTATTTCTTTTCGTCTATATGTCCGACGTTTTCTTTACTGGATCAGTCAACTTTTCGTTCGTCTTCTCCCCACTTCAATTACAATGCGGTCTGTCGCTACTTTGAATATAGCGACTTTCTTTCAGATAAATTTCACACATCAGATACGGGTGTACACGGATGAGCTCGTTTTGTTTTCAATGAAAGCTTTCGTCGTTCCTTGCTTTGATTACGCTCCAGATTTTATTTCGCGCGGAAAGTCAAGAGATTTTCCACTAAAAAGTTTCTTTAGCATTCTCCCAACTCCTAATCTGCGTTTTCGTGCCTTTGTGTGCGTTGTCCACTAGACGGTACATGTGATCACAGAAGATCAAATAAAACTTTCAGTTAGCTGGGTATTCGTTAAAAAATCTAATTACGAAATTGAAGACTTAAAGAATAACGATTTCCGAAGACGTAACGATGGATGGCACGTTTCTGATGGAAACCCTGTCTCTTTTTTGGGAGGTGTTTGAGAACCTCCCAAAACCTCTAACAATCACAAGTATTAGTTTAGCACGAAACGAAGTCAAAGCTGTAATGTTGCACGGAATTAATTACTCGTAGTAAATTTCTGTTGAAAACGTTTCGCTATTATATGAGAAATTAACTATTTCATATCTTTTTGGAAAGTGTCAGTCAGCATACACAGTTAAATTGAATATGGTATTTTTCCCTATTTGTTGTAATAGTGTATGTTTTAGAACAATACAGTTAATTTTTTCTTGTTATAAATTGATTCGTATTTAAAATTTCATATATAAATTTTTCTTCTCNACAATCGTATTATTGGTATACTTCGTATATATACACGTACTGGTATACCTGAACTTGACCATTATGCGTGTATCAAGCTTAAAGTATATTTAGAGTGTCCGGCACGTTCTTTTGCGGTGCAATTTACTATCTGATCAACAACTATTTGCCTACTGCTTTTGACTTTTTTGGGTTAAGTTCATCTGAATGTGTCGTTTTCTCGCATATTTTTGATTTTATTCTTCCAATTTTTACAATTTCGTTCCATTTAAACAGCTTGGTATTCTCTTTATACTTATTTATTTCGTGAGATATTAGAGGTTTGAAACACAATTATTTAAAAGTTAAATATCTGTTTTTACTTTTTTTTTCATTCATGTTATGTAATATTTTGACTCAAGACGCAAAAATTAGTGAAAACAGCTTTTGTTTTATCAAAATTAATAAAAAATTTAGAAGGAATTAGTTTGCTAATTTCTCTATAATTATAATAATGTAGTTAACTATACCTATGATAATTAATAATAATATTCCATATTATTATTAATTATCATAGGTATAGTTAACTACATTAAAAAAATTTAGAAGGAATTAGTTTGCTAATTTCTCTATAATTATAATAATGTAGTTAACTATACCTATGATAATTAATAATAATATGGAATATTTGATGTATGGTGACTCATACCTAATAGAATTGCATATATTGATGTGTAATTTTGTTACAATATTTTAAGTTATTTTAGTCATGTATAAAATTTCGAGTAAATAATTTTGAATAATAAATGAATTTAATAATGATTTGCACCATGAAAATATGAAAATTCCAGCGATATCAAATTTTAATACAATTATTGGTATTTAGTTTCGTGCAGAGCAATTACAGTTGTTATAAAGGATATGTAATTTATAATCAAATTTAACAAGTTTATTAATAAATTTACATAAAAATACTTTTATTCTCATTATTTTACAGTATTGCTGATATATGCATTTGAACCAACAAATGGCTCAGGGGATATCCACAATTTTACGACAATTTACAGAGGAATTATATTATATTATTAATTATATAATTGTTATTATAAATCATGTTAATACTTGTCTCTGTGTAATTTTGTGATGTGTGCAATTTTTACTTTTTGTTCGGTTTGTCGGAGATGTTGAAAAAAGAACAGGATAAGAAGACTTTTTGATTTTTCTAATTTCTGAATATTTTTATATTGTCTTGGTCATTGCATTTATTAATTAATATATTTATGTGATTATGTTATCGCCCTGAAATTTTTTAACGTTTTTACACATCGAGATGGATGAGTAGCCTCAAAAAATGTCGACTACAACTGTAAAAGACTAAAGACTGAAAAAATAATTTCTTATATGCGCCATTGAATAGATAAATCAAACAACATTATTTAATATCAAACAGATTTTGCTGTTTTCATATAAGAAACACAATAAAGACAAAATATTTCTGTTCTGTCGTTATTAGCAGAATTCTGCACACATAAATAAGTGACCTAATTTTTTAAGCAAATAATTTATCTCGCGGCTGAAATTAATCAAATTCGTCGATGTGTAAAATCGAAGTTGGATTTTATTTTCATACTTTACTGATGAATTCCAGCAATTTGAAAATAAAAACAGGTATGCAAACTTTTTGTTATTTTTAAGACATTAAATTATTAAACATTTAATTAATTGATTTTTAAAATAAAATACTATAATAAGTTTATAAAATTAATTTTTAATGAAATATTTTACTTAAACAAATTTATTAATAATTAGTTAACCGAATATTGAGACTTAGGATGCCGGATTGTTATGCTTGTATAAATTGTTCAATATCTATCTACATTACGCAAACAAGTAAACAAAAGATAAATATACAGTAGACGTTCGTTAATCCGGCACCTAATAATTCTAGATCTCCGATAATCCAGAAATCTTTGAAAATTATCCGATAATAATCTTGAATGCTAATATTCTAAAAAAATTATTTGGACATACATAATACGGACTTTACACAGTTTTAGCAATTTTATGTCTTTTCAGAAAATTAATATCTAAATTTCTTTTAAGTAAGTAAATGTTTTTTTTTTTTCTTTTCTAGTCAACAAAGAACAGCGCTGCTTTTTGTTCCATCAAGCTCTTCTTACCGGCTCTTTGACCTTCTTTTGCGTGGTGATATTTAAAGGTGATCAACCATACATGTTATCATACAAAAAGAAATGAAATCTTCCAAGTAGAAGTAATAATTGTTGATAATTGTGGGTTAAACATTGAGAAGGCAAATTGATTCATTTATTACATACGTACACGCTACGAGGAATCTACAACGTATTGACTCCGTTAATGCATTATTGTCTTCATTTGGTGTGTTAAAGGACATACGAAGACTCCAAACTTTTTTCCGTATATGTTTAGATTGTGAATACTGTATTTAAATGAAATGATGTATTGTACAATACATTCATAAAGAAAAAATATTACCCCTAGTACACACTAATCATTGTATGCACATAGTCTGATAAAAATATTTTGGAGTATTCAGATTTTTAAAAATCGAGTGTGGGGAAATTTAATTATTTATAAATTTATATTATAAAAAATATTTATATATTTATTTTATATTAAGTGAAAAAAGTAGCTAAAATGAAGTGTCTCTTAAATCACAGCTTTTGATATTTGTCTCTGCTATCGTTTGCATCAAATCACGAAAGATTTAAATTAATGATGCAACGAATATTCGGTTACTATTCGGTATTCGACCGAAAATACCGAATACCTAAAAATGGAGTAAGAAATAACAAAAACACAGCAAATTAGTCATTTTGGTAACTTTTATTAATGCTGAACATACATTTCAAGTTCGAGAAAGCGCAATTTTTTGCTTCTTTATATAAAAGATCAAAGGAAAAGTAATATAACTAAGTTACTTTTTTAAGAGATCAAAAAAATGTAACAAATCAAATGAAAACTACCTACTTATTATGTAGTTTACTCATCTATATACTCGTAAATAAACGAACAAGTCCTAATAGGATAACGCAGAGCCAAAACTACTGGTGCTAGAAACTTAAAAATTTGAGGGTGTGTTCTTTTTTTAAAGTTTAGGCGTGCTAAGAAAAGATTTTACGAAATTCAACCCTAAAGGGGTGAAAAGGGCAAAAAATTGGTATGAAAAGTTTTACTGCCTGGGCACATTAGATCGAAACTTAGGTCATAAAATGTGAAAATAATAATAATTAATGATCTGTAAAGCGTTTTTATGAAATCATCCTTTATTATAAACTTGAAAATTAAATTAACTTTTTTGTTTCATTGTACAAAATTATTTATCATAACTGAAATTCCAGACAGCTTGGTAGCCCGAACGGTCCCAGGCTTTCGCCCGTGCATGCTAAGTGACTTTCATTACAAGCATTTAGCTTTCCGAAATCTATGAGAACAATTATTTGGCATTGACGGCCGCAAATTTCGCGCCAATAAGCTGCCTCGACTTGTTCGATTATGTTATCAACTCACTTTCATATTTATTTTCATATTTTAACTTCGCTGTCCTTCACTGTTCTTTTTCCGTTATTTACATGTCATTTCATTGTTATCCACATTTGAAATCATCACTTATCACATACTGTCATGACGCTCATGTCTGTCCACTACAACTGTCAAGAATTAATGCGATTGGCGAAGCGTAGTGACAGCGGGCCAATAGAGAGCAGGATGCGCGATCCTTGCTATAATGAGGTTTGCGCGCCAATTTTCGTACGTGCGTTAATCAAGCCGAATAGTTTGGCCGAATATTCGGCTATTCGGCCACGCTCCTGACCGAATATTCGGTATTCGGCCTGAGACCGAATGTACTATTCGTTGCATCACTAATTTGAATATCGTCGGATAACATTCTAATTTTCCTTTAGTGCCGCAAAGTTTAAAATAAGACCATAAAATATAATTTAAATTAGAGATGTCCAACTGCTTCAGGCTAAAGTTTGGGGTATCCTAACCCAACGGGCATGCACATGATTGTATGTATTGTTCATTGTTTATTAAATTAACATAAAAATTATTTGACTGATTTGAAGAATTTCATAAGATTATTTTCTTAATGTATATTTTGAATTTCAAGTACACAATAGCCGTCTTTAGAATAACAGTAAACATCTTGATTTTTCAGGATAATCGAAAACTCGGATAACACGGAATCTTTGCTACAAAGTGATCGACAAAATACAAGAATATTATTATAAAATCAATGTTTTAAAAAATTGCAATTAAAATTTATATCGTCATGAGAATTCATCACAGTAAATCATTTTTAAACTTCCTTTCGAGTAGCCTACTGTTCATCACCATTCAAGATTCCTGAAATAAATTGTATATTGTTCTCTTGTTTTTATTAACGAAGTACCCTCGCGTAATTCGTCTTGAATACACTGTACTGCAAAACCACAATTAAATAGGTTTTGGTTAATCGAAACTCAGCTGTATATAGATTTCTAAAAGTATCGCAGAAATTTTAATATTTAAAAATATTTTCTTTTGTCGAAATAGTTGTTTATTTTAGAAAACAAGATATACACGACAAACAGGAAGTTGTTTTTTTTTAACGAAATTTGAAATTATCTTCTGATTTCTTGATTATCAGATTAACATTTTGAAAATAATTAGTCAGAAAGCACATTCATTACTTCTTTTCTTTACTTCTCTTTGTATTAAATTGTTCAATATCTATCTACATTACGCAAACAAGTAAACAAAAGATAAATATACAGTAGACGTTCGTTAATCCGGCACCTAATAATTCTAGATCTCCGATAATCCAGAAATCTTTGAAAATTATCCGATAATAATCTTGAATGCTAATATTCTAAAAAAGTTATTTGGACATATAGCATGCTAAGAATCTCTGGCAGAAATCGAGGAAAACGTGGAAGTGTGGTCATGCACTTTGTTACTTGTTGGAATGTCAACCGTGGAATCAAGAGTGACGTGATCGAGAAAAATCATTCAGTTTCTTACTTCACCTTCTTCGTTTCGGGTTTATTACTCTCACCGGTGTATTTTATGTGCCTAATACGTGTTTATGCAACAATCGTCGAACAAGTTGGTGCAAACATCTTTCTGGATCGAATTTGAAAGTATCGAATAATGTTCTCAGTTTTCGAAAAGAATTCGATCCTTAATACACCTTTGAGGAAACATCTATAAAAGGAGCTTTCTTCTACAACAATGTCAATCGTTTGGAAGTTGCCCATCCATCAGTCGTTTACGAGTCATTTCAAGTCACTTTACAGCCGTAATTTATATTCAGCAAAGTCAGCGAATATAATCGACAGGAAGATCCGACTTCTAGGAAACACATCTCGTCTCTAAATCAAATTTTCGGCACTACTAGCTGTAAACGCTGACCATCAGCATCTGTTCAACGCCAGCATTTACTCAACATATCGAATCTTATCATATGAAAGCAAGAGAATAAAAGTAGAGGAAGTGGCAAAAGCTTAATAAGTAAACACATAGAACTGAGTATAACAAAGAAAACAGAAATCTTTCTGTCTGCTTACGTCTTTTTCCAATTGTCTTTCAGACAACTGAAAAAAGTGTACATTGCCAGTAGTAAAAAGTTTGTCATTCGTAGCCGAAAGTAAAACGTGTAATAACAATATGAAAGTAATGCTACAAATATATGGTGGCAAGGTAACCATATATTTATCAAAGACAACGTAAAATAAATAAATTAGATGCGAACGCTATAAAGGAGTACTAATTACTGGCCCAATAATCGTTGAAAAAGCATAGCAGTTTCATATCAAAATGAACATTGTTGAAATATATTCTTCGATAGTTGGCTTCAAAAATTCAAACACAAAGTGGCATTCGAAAATTGGATATTTATGGAAAACAAAATTTTGCTTATCATATTATTGCGAGGAGTGTTTTGAGGAGTTCGTAGAAGATAATGATTTATCGCCCTCTCAAGTAAGCAATGCCAATGAAATTATATTATCCTAGCTTTTCAAATCAAAGTTCATCTTATCTGGAAGTGATGGAAAAGCTGGTACGGGATTTAAACAAAATAAGACGGAATTATAATGCTCTTGTGCACAAATGTTTCTGGTATATACAGAGTGAAAATTCTGATTATAAGAAGTCTAAGAAGACAAGTGTGCCGAAAAATGCGATTGTGTTTTATAGCATACTGATTTTCCATGTGTTTGTTCCCGAAGAATTTTTTTAAAATTTCAAGATAGCATAAACATTTTCGTCGTTGACATTTGTCAAGCATTTTTCCTTGCTTGCGACCTTTTATGTCAAAACATATTTAAAACATATATCCCGATGAATGTTACGACATTGAACCAACAAATGGCTCAGGGGATATCCACAATTTTACGACAATTTACAGAGGAATTATATTATATTATTAATTATATAATTGTTATTATAAATCATGTTAATACTTGTCTCTGTGTAATTTTGTGATGTGTGCAATTTTTACTTTTTGTTCGGTTTGTCGGAGATGTTGAAAAAAGAACAGGATAAGAAGACTTTTTGATTTTTCTAATTTCTGAATATTTTTATATTGTCTTGGTCATTGCATTTATTAATTAATATATTTATGTGATTATGTTATCGCCCTGAAATTTTTTAACGTTTTTACACATCGAGATGGATGAGTAGCCTCAAAAAATGTCGACTACAACTGTAAAAGACTAAAGACTGAAAAAATAATTTCTTATATGCGCCATTGAATAGATAAATCAAACAACATTATTTAATATCAAACAGATTTTGCTGTTTTCATATAAGAAACACAATAAAGACAAAATATTTCTGTTCTGTCGTTATTAGCAGAATTCTGCACACATAAATAAGTGACCTAATTTTTTAAGCAAATAATTTATCTCGCGGCTGAAATTAATCAAATTCGTCGATGTGTAAAATCGAAGTTGGATTTTATTTTCATACTTTACTGATGAATTCCAGCAATTTGAAAATAAAAACAGGTATGCAAACTTTTTGTTATTTTTAAGACATTAAATTATTAAACATTTAATTAATTGATTTTTAAAATAAAATACTATAATAAGTTTATAAAATTAATTTTTAATGAAATATTTTACTTAAACAAATTTATTAATAATTAGTTAACCGAATATTGAGACTTAGGATGCCGGATTGTTATGCTTGTATAATATAGAACTCCAAGCTTCTTGAAATCAAACGATACCTCTTCTCTCAAACTTGCTCAATTGTTCGTAAGAGCATTAAATTGTTGTTCACTTTTCAAAACGATGATTAACAGCCTTTGAAGCTGTCACAAGATGCACGATTCCAAAGAGGATTACGTGTGTACACCTCTACAATCGTATTATTGGTATACTTCGTATATATACACGTACTGGTATACCTGAACTTGACCATTACGCGTGTATCAAGCTTAAAGTATATTTAGAGTGTCCGGCACGTTCTTTTGCGGTGCAATTTACTATCTGATCAACAACTATTTGCCTACTGCTTTTGACTTTTTTGGGTTAAGTTCATCTGAATGTGTCGTTTTCTCGCATATTTTTGATTTTATTCTTCCAATTTTTACAATTTCGTTCCATTTAAACAGCTTGGTATTCTCTTTATACTTATTTATTTCGTGAGATATTAGAGGTTTGAAACACAATTATTTAAAAGTTAAATATCTGTTTTTACTTTTTTTTTCATTCATGTTATGTAATATTTTGACTCAAGACGCAAAAATTAGTGAAAACAGCTTTTGTTTTATCAAAATTAATAAAAAATTTAGAAGGAATTAGTTTGCTAATTTCTCTATAATTATAATAATGTAGTTAACTATACCTATGATAATTAATAATAATATGGAATATTTGATGTATGGTGACTCATACCTAATAGAATTGCATATATTGATGTGTAATTTTGTTACAATATTTTAAGTTATTTTAGTCATGTATAAAATTTCGAGTAAATAATTTTGAATAATAAATGAATTTAATAATGATTTGCACCATGAAAATATGAAAATTCCAGCGATATCAAATTTTAATACAATTATTGGTATTTAGTTTCGTGCAGAGCAATTACAGTTGTTATAAAGGATATGTAATTTATAATCAAATTTAACAAGTTTATTAATAAATTTACATAAAAATACTTTTATTCTCATTATTTTACAGTATTGCTGATATATGCATTTACAAACGATAAGAAACTTTTAAATTCAACAAGCAATTATTTATTATGACATCGTCACAATACTGTGCTGCAATTCTTAATTATATTTTAATTTTAAAAAAATCATGCGACTTCTGGTCCAGACAAATAGTTTGTATAAATATATAGTTAATTTCTGTAGCCCTAAGCTTTCTACATCTGGTCTCGATTTTAATAGTGTCTTGTCCCTGTGAATCAACTTTTTCTGCCGGTTATTTAACTCCATTTTTGAGATCAAAGAAGAGCATACAGACAGACAGTCAAATGGACGACAGTGGAAACGTACAGATCTGCAATTTGAAAATTATAGCCCAATAATAATGATTAGTTGAAAGAAGACAACAGATAGTTCAATCTGTTGTCTAAACCCAAAGCGCTTTCTCGAGAAATTATAACTTATGGCAGATAAATATATATATATATATCCTTAGAATTAATATTTCTTAATAATTTCGATACAATAAATTATTAATATTAGAAAAATAATGTATTTTATGAAGATAAAACATTGCGAGTTATATACAATAGGGTTACTTTTATCATAATTCAAGCGTAGCAATGAGAATTTCAACATACTTAAATAAATCTTGGTAATAAGTAAACAC
>NW_019386181.1:11449-18107 GCF_000671375.1 Centruroides sculpturatus | reverse complement strand
ATAATATAAAGTATATAATATTATTTATGAATAAATCTCTATATTATATAGTATATAATATATAAATTTGTGCATAAATAATAAGCTTATAGTTCATGTATTTTTGATTTTTTTTATTTAGTTTTCTCTATTTAAATATAAATTTTAAGTAACTTATAACTTATATATAGCATAACATTTATGTTATGCTATATATAAGCTATATTTTATACTAAAATAATGTTAATAGTTTTGAGCAATTTTAGAATTAACTAATTATTTTTTATTAACCTAACAAGGCGTAATATAGTAATTTTTACGTTAATATTTTTAATTTATGAATGATTTGATATAAAATTTTTTACATTATAAGAAAAGATTGAACTAACCATTCATCATTTTGAGTAAACTACAATTGCAGTAAATAATAATATGTAGTAACCATGTATAATTACAACTAGTAAATCATATAATTATAGATATAAACAGTATGTAATTATGGTCGTTAAGTGCTATGTAACCAAATTAGCACGGTAATTACAGAAAAAGGATACGTTAGATGAAGATTAAGATTTGAATTGAAAAGAATCGGGAGAAATCTTCAGAAAATCTTCTTATTTTGACGAAATATTTTTCAGCTTTAGCATTGATTTAATATCAATTAAGAATTAATAAGTTTAAAATACTCAAAATTTACGAAGTGATTGATCTTAGATAAATTCAAAAGTTTGTTACCTACACACTGACAAAGAGCTGTGTCACAAAAGTGTTTCTTTATAAAAATTTTCTTACAAAAATAAAATCAAAGCATACACATTCCTTAATTGTTACATAAAATTCTAAAATAGTAATATAGAAAACAATTAAGGAGTATACATTTTGTACTAATTCTTGTAAATATTGATTTAGTTCTCATATAATTTCGTTATTTTCGGGAGAGATTTTTGTGGTGTTTCTTAAAACTCCACAAAACATCTGGCAGTTTTGACTTTTTTTATTTCTGACATCTTTGACTACGTAAGTAATAAATTCTGATATGCGAACGTATGAAGAACTTTATTTCTATGAGAATTTTTGACCAGTGTCACCAACTTCAAAAATAAAAAATCTCTTTACCATCAAAAATAGCTAAATTCGCAATCTTTTATCCAATTTGGGAAATCTAGCCGAAAGTTCAAATTTAATTTGTTTTATCTACTAAAGTATTAAAATTAAATTTTCTAATTACAATTAAAGCCGGAAATCTGCGGGCCAAATTAATTAGGTAGTTTCACATGCATAAATAAGTTGCCACTGTAATTTGCGATGCGAATTGAACAGCAAGTTGTAGTTACGAGAGAAAAGCAATAAATGTTGTTACAAATATAGTCGCGTTAGAGTTTAACATATCACAATACTCGCGAATCATTGTCACAATAAAGAAAATAGACACTGAGACCCGTTTGAGAATTGTTTTAAAATGTCAATCGTTAATGCTAATGTGTTTTACATTTCTGATGTTATATGCAAGTGACAAGAAAGAAGACGGAAGATTCATTCTTCTTAGTACTAGAGTCTAATAATACGACTCTAGTCGACTAGGATATTACCGGAACTATTAGCAATTGGTAGACAAGTTTCCAATAAATTTGAACACTTTTCCATTAAACGTGACATAATATCTTGCTTGTGCTTGGGCACGATGTTAGGTTTTCATCTTAGGCTGCTCAAAAAATGCAGTATGATATAATATAATACTGTATAAATATAAATATCGGTCCTCCAAAATTTTTCACAAAAAATACTCTACTAAATTTATCCCTAAATTAATGGGAACCCACGTATATTTGGGCACTACTAAACTTTCCTTTTCACATTACCTCTTAGCTTGCTTTTTGCCTAATTTTAAAAACTTTTCAGAGTAAAATAACTATATATATGCTGTTTATGTGCTTAAAAAACTTATTATACAAATTAATTCTTATTTTAAAAGAATTTGACATAAATAAAAAGTTTCCTGTTAATTTTATGTAAATCATTTGTAAATTGTTTGTTAAAGAATTATTTGAATGCAGTGAAAACGCCACCGATGAGTTATTTTATTTNTATCTACATTACGCAAACAAGTAAACAAAAGATAAATATACAGTAGACGTTCGTTAATCCGGCAACTAATAATTCTAGATCTCCGATAATCCAGAAATCTTTGAAAATTATCCGATAATAATCTTGAATGCTAATATTCTAAAAAAATTATTTGGACATATAGCATGCTAAGAATCTCTGGCAGAAATCGAGGAAAACGTGGAAGTGTGGTCATGCACTTTGTTACTTGTTGGAATGTCAACCGTGGAATCAAGAGTGACGTGATCGAGAAAAATCATTCAGTTTCTTACTTCACCTTCTTCGTTTCGGGTTTATTACTCTCACCGGTGTATTTTATGTGCCTAATACGTGTTTATGCAACAATCGTCGAACAAGTTGGTGCAAACATCTTTCTGGATCGAATTTGAAAGTATCGAATAATGTTCTCAGTTTTCGAAAAGAATTCGATCCTTAATACACCTTTGAGGAAACATCTATAAAAGGAGCTTTCTTCTACAACAATGTCAATCGTTTGGAAGTTGCCCATCCATCAGTCGTTTACGAGTCATTTCAAGTCACTTTACAGCCGTAATTTATATTCAGCAAAGTCAGCGAATATAATCGACAGGAAGATCCGACTTCTAGGAAACACATCTCGTCTCTAAATCAAATTTTCGGCACTACTAGCTGTAAACGCTGACCATCAGCATCTGTTCAACGCCAGCATTTACTCAACATATCGAATCTTATCATATGAAAGCAAGAGAATAAAAGTAGAGGAAGTGGCAAAAGCTTAATAAGTAAACACATAGAACTGAGTATAACAAAGAAAACAGAAATCTTTCTGTCTGCTTACGTCTTTTTCCAATTGTCTTTCAGACAACTGAAAAAAGTGTACATTGCCAGTAGTAAAAAGTTTGTCATTCGTAGCCGAAAGTAAAACGTGTAATAACAATATGAAAGTAATGCTACAAATATATGGTGGCAAGGTAACCATATATTTATCAAAGACAACGTAAAATAAATAAATTAGATGCGAACGCTATAAAGGAGTACTAATTACTGGCCCAATAATCGTTGAAAAAGCATAGCAGTTTCATATCAAAATGAACATTGTTGAAATATATTCTTCGATAGTTGGCTTCAAAAATTCAAACACAAAGTGGCATTCGAAAATTGGATATTTATGGAAAACAAAATTTTGCTTATCATATTATTGCGAGGAGTGTTTTGAGGAGTTCGTAGAAGATAATGATTTATCGCCCTCTCAAGTAAGCAATGCCAATGAAATTATATTATCCTAGCTTTTCAAATCAAAGTTCATCTTATCTGGAAGTGATGGAAAAGCTGGTACGGGATTTAAACAAAATAAGACGGAATTATAATGCTCTTGTGCACAAATGTTTCTGGTATATACAGAGTGAAAATTCTGATTATAAGAAGTCTAAGAAGACAAGTGTGCCGAAAAATGCGATTGTGTTTTATAGCATACTGATTTTCCATGTGTTTGTTCCCGAAGAATTTTTTTAAAATTTCAAGATAGCATAAACATTTTCGTCGTTGACATTTGTCAAGCATTTTTCCTTGCTTGCGACCTTTTATGTCAAAACATATTTAAAACATATATCCCGATGAATGTTACGACATTGAACCAACAAATGGCTCAGGGGATATCCACAATTTTACGACAATTTACAGAGGAATTATATTATATTATTAATTATATAATTGTTATTATAAATCATGTTAATACTTGTCTCTGTGTAATTTTGTGATGTGTGCAATTTTTACTTTTTGTTCGGTTTGTCGGAGATGTTGAAAAAAGAACAGGATAAGAAGACTTTTTGATTTTTCTAATTTCTGAATATTTTTATATTGTCTTGGTCATTGCATTTATTAATTAATATATTTATGTGATTATGTTATCGCCCTGAAATTTTTTAACGTTTTNCGCTGCTCAACTTCATTAAACCTTCCTTTTTTAGGTGCACTTAAAGATTTTCTTGAAGAATTTGCATTCTTATATTTCCTTAAATCTTTTCTCCATAGGCGGATGTTTACTTCTGGAACTCCGTATTTCCTCGAAGCTCTCAATTTGTTCGTTCTTTCTGCCTTGTTTGCAACCGTAATTTTAAAATTCATATTGTAGGTTCTCCTGGTATCTTTATTTATTTGACTCTTTGATGAGCCCTTTTTTTTCAACAGTACTTTTATTACTCGCACTTATTTTTTATGGGCAATAAAGAAAAAAGTAAAGTAACCGTCGCTAGTCACTACAGCAAAAAAAACAAATGAAACAAAACAGTTGCGTGAGACGTTAACAAGCAGAGACATAGCCTTACTATAGTAGCGCTATGCAAACAAAAGCGCTGGCCGACTAACTAGATCACATGGTTGTTTTGAAGTGGTCGGTCGAGCTAGGAATTGGTCGGACGTTCAGTCGCGTTTCAACCTCTGTAGGAAAATGTCCTTGTTTATATTACATTCCATTACTTAAACCCCAAATTTAGCGCGAGTCGATTTTTTAACGGAAAATAAATGGTTGAAAAATATCGCGTTATATTCAGGCTAATACAGTATATACGAATCAATGAAATGCCACGATAATTTGAATCACCATAAATTTTGAGCTTTTTTAGGCTTTGAACAGACTGCATTATATCGAATCAGTGTTAATCGAGGCAGTGTTAAGTGGGGTCTTTAAATGTACAACTTTGTGTTGTTGAGCTCTATAATGGTATTATCACACCATCATCAGACACAAGACCAAGACGTGTCTGATGATGGTGTGATAAGTCTAGAAATAAAGATGCCATTATAGAGCTCAACAACACATTTTAAACTAGACAAGAAGTGTATTATAATATTAAAAATTTCTATGTAAATGATAAAACTTTTACAGCAATTGGTGATTTAAAAAAAATGCTGATTTTATTTTTATTATGTTTTGTTTAGACTCAAATACTGAGACTAGCAGTGATCAAGAAAGTAATGAATTTTATGAACCTGTAGAATCTGAGGTATTATGAAATTCAGTATTATTAAAATATAATAAACGTATATGTAATATTAAATTTACTATACTTTGTTAATATTTCATTAATGTAAAATGTAATGATCCTCCATTTCATTAACTACTGGTGGGAGAAATGATACAATTATTTGGGTTGTCTATTGAATTCATGAGCAACTGTGGCCGTGAGATCCTAATATGCAGTCAGACCTTTAGCAACATAATTTTATTTTACTGTTTTCTGTCTTGTGCCATTATTTGACCTTAATTAAACTGATATTCACGACAAAGAACATTCAAATCAAACTTGACTAGTGAAAAGACGAGACAAAACTATATATTATGAGCAATTATTTATTGTGACATCGTCACAATACTGTGCTGCAATTCTTAATTATATTTTAATTTTAAAAAAATCATGCGACTTCTGGTCCAGACAAATAGTTTGTATAAATATATAGTTAATTTCTGTAGCCCTAAGCTTTCTACATCTGGTCTCGATTTTAATAGTGTCTTGTCCCTGTGAATCAACTTTTTCTGTCGGTTATTTAACTCCATTTCTGAGATCAAAGAGCATACAGACAGACAGTCAAATGAACGACAGTGGAAACGTACAGATCTGCAATTTGAAAATTATAGCCCAATAATAATGATTAGTTGAAAGAAGAACTATCTGTTGTCTAAACCCAAAGCGCTTTCTCGAGAAATTATAACTTATGGCAGATAAGTATATATATATATATATCCTTAGAATTAATATTTCTTAATAATTTCGATACAATAAATTATTAATATTAGAAAAATAATGTATTTTATGAAGATAAAACATTGCGAGTTATATACAATAGGGTTACTTTTATCATAATTCAAGCGTAGCAATGAGAATTTCAACATACTTAAATAAATCTTGGTTAAATTTTTTTTAATGGAAATTATTTTGTACGAATAAAATATAAATTTTACTAATAATTTTACAATAAATTGTAATAAAATATGATATTAAATCATCTCAAAGTTATTTGCGCATATGAAAGAATTAATCATTTAATTTCGATTAAATTGCAAACTATCATCAAATAAGAATAACAGACGAAATTTTGGAAATTTTATAGATATAACGGTTTTTATTGAAAATAAAATTTAATATAGAAATTTAAATTTTAAAGAAAATATTTATAATGTTTTTTAATGTATAGTTATCCTGTACACATTATTTAGACCAGGGGTGTCCAACCTTTTTGTTTCTTTGGGCCACATTGGAAGAAGTCATGGAGTTTTGGGCCACAAGTATAATATATATACTTGTGGCCCAAGTATATTTTGGCCCAATCCTTAAATATACAAGTATATTTAAGAACTAACATGTCTAGATTATAGTAATAAGCATTAAAACTTTATTACGAATAAGGATATTTTAAAAAAATACTTCTACAGACACTTTCAATTTTTATTTAGAAATAAATAAATTCATTTATTATAAAGGAGATAAACAAAAATTTATTTGAAAAACACAAATATTTGTTTTATTTGGGTCTTTAATTAATAAAAAGTGATGAAACACCATTTTAAAGTGCATTTTTATTCAACTAATATATTTATAAA
>NW_019386181.1:0-6050 GCF_000671375.1 Centruroides sculpturatus | reverse complement strand
AAAATTATTTATATTAATGATGTCTCCAAAGTTCAACGAAGTTTTCGCAGAAAAATAACTTATCAGAAATAGCGGCCGCCGTTTGGTGCGCTGCTCCGCGACGAAAACAAGCTTAAGCAATGGCGACGTCGAATGGTGCACACTCGGTAAGTAATCCTACAATTTTTTGTTTATAGCATAGTTTTTACGGATTATTTCCAATATATATATATATATATATACGTATTTTGGAAATGTTGAGTCAAATTAGTCTAGAATCGATTAATTTTATGGAAGAAAACCTTTCAAACAGCCGTAGTCCGTAAACTTCACACGTGTCGGGCTGTAATTGGCTGTGATTCCTTCAAAATTGATTCATAAAGAACGGAACGTATCTACCGTCTTATAGGTGGATCGACTGTATATGCGACAAATCAGATTCTAAATGCTCTTATTCCCACAATAATCTTAATATTAACTAAATATTCGTATTATTGTTATAATTAGATACTATGTCCATTAACGAATTATGGTTTTAGAATTATTCTAACAATTTATATGAATCAGTAGTTTACTGGCGTTACTCGTTTAAAATCAATTTTAAGCAAATCAAAAATATAGTTGATACATACGGATCAATAGAAGTAACTTCGATTCTTTGTACTTGAAATAATAATCTTTGTATATAAATTAACTATTTATCGAAATAGATTACTGATTTACAAATAATTGGCTAATAATAGATAATTAGTTTTTAATATATTTAAAAATTATTTTCTCATTTTGAGTAAAATTAGTTTAAAGGATTTCATTAGAACAGTATATAGAATCATTTTGTTATTTTATTAACATTATTTTTAAAAATTCTAGTAGCAAGTTATCTGTAGGTATGTTAACATACATACGTCTGACAGTATATACAGAAATGACGTATGTCTACAGTCATACTTCATTTCTGCATATACTATTTTACTCTTTTCTTCTCGAAATACATTTTAAAATCGTAACGTGCATCTTAAACAGCAGGTTTATTTATAATAGGAATAAAATATTTTATAAATGGAGATAATAATAAAATACACAGAAATAATTTTTGATTTATTAATTTATTAGAAATAAAAATAATAATATTTATTATTATATACTTGTATAATACGTGAGAACACGTTTATTGTTCTGTATACAAAGAGACAGTAAATTAGCAACGTTTCACTTTTTTGTAAAACAAAATTCAATTTAAAGTATAAAATGTAAAGACCGTCAATAATACGAGTAATATGTCAAATTGTCGAACCATCTAACTGTTTAAATCTATTTGTATTCATAAGTTATTAATATTTTAAAAGAAATATATATATATATATATAAATATATTTTAAATTATATTTCAAATATTTAAAATATGAATAGCACAGATCAAGAAAATACCCTTATACTTTATTTTACTTTTTAATGTGTATTTCGTATGTAATTATTGAACAACTGTAATGTAAAAAAATTTGCGCTAAGAAAAAACTTATGACAATTTAAACGCAATCAAATTTTTTTCGCAGGAGATTTTCTTTTGTAAAAATAAGTTTAGCGCTTGGAAGCGATTTGTAAAAAAGAATAATGCAGGTAAAAATCTTGTGGTTACCATTTCGAAACGTCAAGCTTATCTTTATCAAAGAAAAATTCCTAAAAAAAATTTTGACTGTCGTCCAAATTGTCACAGTTGTTTATTTGGAGCAATTTTTTACATCTCAGATGTTTTGTTTGATATCAATTGTGTTTTGGTTAAATAATGTATTATTATATCAAGACCTAGATGATGTCGTACTACACAGTTCAGTCACCGAAAATTGAACTAAATCGGCGACTCTGATTCCTGTATATACAGTCAGTCAGTGACTTTTATCACTTGGCATAGTCTCTGCCGTGACTCTCGATGATCATTTTTTATCTTTTAATAGTAATTTGACGGTACAAAATGAATTCATGTATATGCTTGCAAGGTAAAAGGAAGATATTTTTAAAATGAAATGTAGACTCAAACAAATAATATATTTGATAAAGTTTCTATTATCAGAAACTAGAGAAAAACTGAACATTGATGATTGGGCCAACAGGATAACATGCAATTGATTTTTATATTCACTTCTAATTCTTTCAGAATATTCAATGGAAAAGCTTTTATTTTTATATATTCTTAAATTAATTTTTATGTAATTTAGATGTATATTGGAGAAAATACTTAAAACCGCGACAGTCGATGGATTATCAATTGAAAACAAAGTCAAGAATCTCATAAATTTAAATGATAAAGATTAGATTAGCTATTTCAAGCTTATCGACATTTTATCTATTATAACAGAATATTACTTTATTAACATTATTTATATATTCACAAATTTTTATTCTCTTTCCTTATTGAGCTGTAATTTTTAAATTGCACACCTATACACTCTCACTGTTGTCCGTCTGGTTGTCTGTCCTTCATCAATCTCAAGAACAGAATTAGATCGATGACATATGAGATCAGATGTGGAAAGATTAGAGGCTAGAGGTCCCGATTAATTATATAGGTATAGAATAGAATAGAATCAGTTTATTATAGGTATATATGAAACTTCCTGTCTATATTGGTATATTGTAGAAAGTTACGTGATTTCAATTCAAAATTTTATAGATAGATTAACCGGCATGACTCGGTCGTTATCAGCAGAAGTATGATGTACAGGGGCAAAACACTACTAAAATTGAGACCACAATGAAACCCCAATTAACTATATCCGAACTTCCAGTTTAGTCCGGAAGTCAAGCGATTTTTAAAAATTAAACTGTGATTAAAAATTTCGATATGGGACGATGTCACAATAAATAATTGCGCGTTTCACTTTTAATATTTAGGCCTAATATCAGAAAAAGAAAAAAGTAGACATTGTCATTTCTTTATTTCTTGATATAAAGTAAATTGAAAATACATTTTGGTTTTGTTTCAGTTTGAAATAAATAAATACAAAAACATTTTCAATTTATTGAGCTTAAGATTTATATATATACAAATGTTTTTCAACTGAACATTATAAAGGATTAACTTTCAATATTTATAGTTATTTAATATTGAAGAGAATGAAATAAATAGAAATTTATTTTTTAAAATATCGAATAAAAGTATTTAAAAATAGAGAAATTTTGTTATACGAAGCATATCCCAGAAGTAAGGTACAAGTTTTTGTAATAACTTAATAACAAATTATATTAAAAAATTCAATTATACATTTGAAAGCAGGCAGTCTAAGCTATTTTTCTAAATAGTCGTCATTCTATTCTAAACACTTTTCCCAGTGGTGATACAACGACAAAAATTCCTTTCTGAAAAAATTCTTTACTTAGTGATTTGAACAAGTCCGTGATCTTTAACTCCATTATCATCTGAGAAGTGTAAGCATCAAGATATTTCTTAAGAAATCAATAAAGGAAAAAAATCACAGATGTGCTAAGTCCGAATATGCATAGGATAGTACGCTTACTGCACGATAATACAATGCCCCATACTGCACGTCAGACTAGCTAAAAAAGTTTGAATGGGTAGTTATATTAATATAAACGTTATTAATTCTGCATAAGTCATATTTTAAGTATTATAGGGATTTTAATGGATATTACTCTCAGAAGAAATACAAGATTATGTTCTCAAAACACTTATTTTTCACAACAAGCAGTAACATATTACAACAATTTATTCCTTGTTATGAAAACAAAATTCTGTAATTTTGTGTTTTGCTTCACAGCAACAATTCTCTATGGCTTTTTGGCGTAAATTTTTCTTTTAAATACCCTATAAGGTAAAATCTGGAACGGATGAGTCGGTGTCACTCGACTTATCCGCTCTAGATTTTCATTATGAGTGCTGATTAGAATATCAATGGAATTATTGGTTTTAAAGTGGAGTTCAACAATTTGTTCACGCTGTTGAATTACACATATTTCAATGCTTATCGCAAAATAGTTGGACAGAAATATGTAAATACAACAAACTAAATAATAATAAAAATTCTATACGGTTTACAGTCAATTTTTTAAAGTTTACTGATGATACGAACATCACATTAAATTAAAATCGTCACAATACTTTCGGCACATCCTACGTAACATATTGTATAGAGTACATTTGCTAACGTTCATAAGCATAAACAGACTTCATATTGCGCGAGTACATAATTTAGAATTTGATTTAGAATTATTATGTTTACGTACTTAATATAACACAATATTTAATTATAGTTTGAAATTATTAGGTTATTACTAATGATTCATTACAGACTTTACATATTATTATTTCATATTTAACGATAAAGGTAGAAAACGTTGTTCTGTTATTTGATATAATTTCCTACTATACCTATGATATTTTTATTTTTACAATATTGAGAACATTTATTTATATTCTATTAAAGAAACTGTGTAAAATGACGTTTTCTCTAGAATAATGGAATATATTATCAATTATCAAAGCTGTTTCAAAATTGTGTTATAAATTCTAAATGTATTAGAATTTGTCTTTAAATGAATTTTTTTTTTTCTATATTTTTCTCTCGAGAACTAAAATCATTTTCCCTAGTGTTATCGTTCACATTTAAACGATATCGTTGGACAGTATCCAACTAATTTTAACTCCTCAGAGTGCGATTTCCAATTCTATAGACAATTGGTAATGCCAGTAGAAGTTTAAACCTCTTCAGGGAAGAGAAGATAAAATAAACAATATACAGTAATGCTTTTTCTTTTAAAGGTATAACCTTTAACATATAAGTTATTTTTTGAAGGAAAAGTACTGTACACGTATAATACCTTATTTTTTTATTTTTGAACGGATTGATTTGCTTATGATATTTTAAATGATTGTAGGCATTCCTTCTATTGGTTGGTTTGAAATAAAATACAATAATAGGTTTCAAAATTTAAAAGATAGAAGACATTATATTCTACATTAATTTAATGATTTTATAGCATTATGATAATATTTTGTATCATAAAACATCGCATTCTGAAGCAGCACATACATTATAGAAGTTTTAGATATTGTAATGTATCTGTAACGTAAACTAAGAAAAATAAATTGAAAAAACTCTTTATTTTTTCCTCAAATTGTTGCACTACAAATACAGTGAAAACTCTATCTCTTTACGAAGGATGTTGTCAATAAGACATTTACATGAAATACAAATTGTCTTACTGACAATTCGTCTTTTACGTTTTTACTAGAACTCGGTTACAAGCAATCTGACCCTAAATGCATAATAAATTGCAAAATAAGTACAAATAATCAAGATTAAAGTATTACACTCCAGAGTATATTTTCTGTTTTTGTAACTATACTGTCGATTATTGCCATGTTATTATCTGATAAATAATTTTGAAAATTTAAGAGAAAATTTATATCTCAGAAATGAAAAATCGTGTTTTATGAGGTTTCCAATCTATTTAACTGGTCAAACTTAAGAAGAAAAACTTGTTTTGAAAATAGCCTTTTAATGAGCTGAAGGCATTTGTTTGATATATTTTTTTTTCACTAGGCTAAGGGGTGTTTTTTTTTCTTTTATTTCTGGATATGTGTTATAAAAGTATCGGGGTAATATTTTAAAAACTTACATTGTTTCTTTACATCATTTTGTTTCCCAAGTCGTTTCACATTTCCCAATGACGTAACACTAAGTATGCCTACTTTGAACGAACTTGTTCGAATCTTTCGTGAAACTTTGATCGATTTTTAGATAATCTCAATCCGCATACTTGGCTTCCTCGTATTTCGTTTTTATGGGATATCTAAAGGATAAAGCTTACGTAAATAATTTCCGTAATTTGGATGAACTGTGACGCAACGTTTCAGGAAACATAGCGATTACCATGTCAATCAATGTTACGATGCATGAGTACGAATATATGTCGTCGAGTAAATCTCTGCCTTTAAATGGATTACATCATTTACTCTAAAATTACATCATTTACTCTAAAATTTCTGAATACATGCTAAAGGTTTGTATACGTGTTTTAGTGTTTTATTCATTTTCACTTTAGGCACAGATCAT
>NW_019386180.1:81762-91295 GCF_000671375.1 Centruroides sculpturatus | reverse complement strand
GTACATATAATTATATATTAATTATATAAAAATTAGGTACTGTATATATAATTATATATTAACTTAATTTATTGTAATTTTATTATAATTATATATATGCTTTCTGCTGCCTGGCAACACGCTATGGAGATTTTAGGCTAGTAAGTTGAGTTTATTATCGTTTGTACAGTATGTAAATTAGGTACCGTAAGTCTAAGACAGCACTAATTTTATACATTTCTTGTGAAAGAAACACTTCTTATTCAACGNTTATATATAAATTAGGTACTGTATATATAATTATATATTAACTTATTGTAACTTTATTATAATTAAATATATAATTTCCGCCGTCTAGCGTGGCGCCACGCTACGGAGATTTTAGGCAATAAGTTGAGTTTATTATCGTCTGTACAGTATGTAAATTAGATACCGTAAGTCTAATACAGCACTAATTTTATACATTTCTTGTAATTTTATACATTTCTTATTCAACGGCCATAAAAATTATTTATATTAATGATGTCTCCAAACGTCAAGTTATTTTTCTGCGAAAATTTCGTTATCAAAAATTGCGGCAGTCGTTTCGTGTGCTGTTCCGTGACGAAAACAAGCTTTGAGCAACGGCGTAGTCGAATGGTACACACTCGGTAAGTAATCCTATAATTTTTTGTTTATAGCATAGTTTATACAGATTATTCCCAAAAAATTATACGTGTTTTGGAAATATTGAGTGGAATTATTCTAGAATCGGTTAATTTTACAGAAGAAAACCTTTCAAACAGCCTTAGTCCGTAAACACCTATCGGGCTGCGATTGGCTCATGTATTTAATCATTCCTACAACGTAAAATTCGATTAACGTGGAACGTATCTAAGCGTTATAGGGGGGTCTACTGTAACTAATTAAGTATGAGTACAATATATTACTCCTATAGTGACAAGGCATGATAATGAACACCAATATTCTCAGGTCCCAGACGGACTTCGAACTTTTATGTTTCGAGTGTTGAAAAACTAGAGAGTTAGTTAAGCTTTCATCTTTCAGAATTAAACAAAGCAAAACTTAAAGCCCAGCTTAAACGATATTTCATTGTTTAAGTACCTTCCAATATAACGAAAATAAAGGGTTTGAATCGCGAGAGAATATCAAAGTCGAGGAATTTTTAGATGAACGGAACTCGGGTTTAGTCTCGAAATTGACCTCTCCCGTGTCCCCCAAAGGTTTCGAATGACGAGGGGAAACCAATCGGTACGCGGAATAGAACGAAATAACTTATAAAAACGCGCGTTTCAAAGACTCGACGTTCTTTTTTCTTTGCTCCAAACATTTTGTTTTCTCAGAAAAATCTGCTGTTCGACCTTTTATCTATCTCCGAGAGACGTTCGATGTTCCGAAGTTGTTCGTGCTCTTCAAAATTCATCCCTGCGACACGGACTATGTTTTTCCAAGCTCCAGGGTGCCCGGGGCATTCGAATCTGCCGATAGTAACCGAGAATCCAAGGAAGACACTTTGGGAATATTTGTGATTTTACCAGACTCTATCCTTGTAAATTTGTGTCGACGGAGACGTAGAAACATTTGTAAAAAAACCGTTAAACATTTTTATTAAATGGATAAAAATGGTAAACTTGTCTCAGTGCTAATTTCATGCCCGCATGCGATTATCTCGACCCCTCGACCGTCCCGACAATCACGAACAATCGGCAAGTCTTACAATATGGCGCACAATATAGTATGTTACCAATAAATAATTCTAGAATAGCAACTCTATTGGAACGGTGTTAAAATATTGTGGTTATCACTATTTTATAGTAAATATCACTATTATGTTAGGTTAAGAAGGTCTAAGTTTCAATACATTTGTAAGAAAACCTATCTACAAATTTTCACGAAATAGATTTATTATAAATGAATTTCTTTACATTTTATCTAATTGCAAACGAGTGTTTCCTCGTTTACTAGTAGATTTGTGGGTTTAGTTGGAATACCGCTAAAATTGGGCATCATTAGCTTTCAGTTGCCTGTTCCAATGACAAGTTACGCTTACAATTTTGTGTATAACACTACATAAGTCAGCAAGCTTCGAAAATATTACGCACGTGTAAGTAGCTGACATCTATAAATTGTACAAATATAGGGTGTGGAAGAGTCGCAGTTTGGATTTTGTGGGTATTAAACAGGCGATTAAGGCGTAGAGTTAAACAGGTTGATAAAATATTTTTGACTTTACATTTGAAATATTTCTAAGAAATTTATCAATTTATTACATTTTATAGTTACTCAAATAAAATATTATTTTTAATATTTATTTATTTATTTTTAAACGAATATTATTATTTTAGCATATTTTATATACTGTATTATAACACTACTTTTTTCCAGAACACAAACCCAAGATGAAATCGATAAACTTAAGCGAACCGCTTCCAGCTCCTTTTCAATTCGAAACTATTATCGATAAAGAAGATGTGAGACGATTCTATCGGAATTATTGGCATTATTCAGTCTACATTGCTACCATCTACCTGATAACCATCTACTTTCTTCGAGAATATATGAAGACCAGACCTGCCTTCGAACTCAAACGTGCATCTTTCGTTTGGAATGGGATCCTCGCTCTATTTAGTATCATTTTGACTGTAAGAGTATTTTCAATAATTCTGTTTGCATTTAGTCATTACCCGTTTTATCATATCGTTTGTGATAAGATGATTACGGAACAATCTCCACAGTTCATATTTTGGGGTACATTATTTCTGTTTTCAAAAGTATGGGAATTGGGAGATACTGTTCTAATTGTACTGAGAAAAAGAAATTTGATGTTTCTGCACTGGTATCATCATGTGGCAACTTTAATCGGAATGTGGCACGCTGCATATAGGGAAGCATCTTTCGGAACTTTACTAAGTTATACAAATGTTTTCGTGCATTCGTTTATGTACAGTTATTTTACTCTAAAATCAATCGATGTGAAGATTCCTGTTAAATTCGCCATGTTCATCACGGCCATTCAAACATTACAGATGTTATTCGGTGTTCTTCTTTCATTCTGGGTATATTGGCTTCACGTAAATAATTATGAATGTGACACGCCTAAAGATGTTCTCGAAACCGGTTTCGTGATATATTCATCATATTTATTCTTATTTAGTTACCTGTTTTATAATTCTTACATTAAATCTCGTTCAAAAAAGAAACATGAATAAGCATTATAATGTAATAATGATTGAAAATGATATCTTTGTCTCTTTAAAATGAAAATGAGTAAATAATATGTACCAATTGTTTACTTAAAGTTATTTAAAGAATTAGATAGATATAACTGTTAAAATTCACATTTAATGTTAGAAATATTCATCAAATAAAAGACATTTAATGTACAAAAACTAGAAATTTTACTGTATATCTTATTCCAGTTTATTTTGTCTTACAATAAATTTACTTAGAAAGTATTTAAAATGTGTTTTTCTTGTTTTTTGATTTTGTCCTGTGCATCTTTTTCCTTTTTTTTTTGCAAACTCAAATTGGATTTGTCCAGGCCCATATGGCGGGAGCCGAATGAATTATGGGGAGGAAGCCCGACATATCTGGCGTGTCACATCACGAAAATTCCTGAGTTTTCGACCCATTCAGATTCGATTACGGACTCCCAGAGCGGTAGGCTGCAACTAGGGTTTCTCAAACGGAATCCCGGGATTCCGGAATCCCGTTTGAGAAACCGGAATCCGGAATCCGGGATCCCGGTTGTTTTTTTAACCCGGGAAATATCCCGGGAAATTTTTCTTATCCCGGGAAATCCCGCAAATTTCTTAAAAATTCACTTTTTTTCTTATTTTGTGTTAAGGTTGAGGAATTTTGCAAATAGAAAGCATAATTAACTCATTCGCTGTCAGAATACATTTGTATTTATTAATTTTAAACCTACCTATTAGTTTTTTTTTTAAATTTTGCTCGTTATAGCATGTCACAAATGGTCAATAATCAATATATAGCTTATTGGTGGCAGGACTATAAAAATTCTTTACTTGTCGGAACCTGTAATATCTGGAATAATTGTGCTTACGCTGTCTTGAGTTTTAACCATGCCCAGTAACTTCAATAAATGCCTGACGTTAGATTGTGCAAATTGGGCAAGGATACAAACGAGTACAAAGTCTGCAAGTATGAAGTTTTTCTTCATAAACCTGATTATTAAAGCCAAACGAATTGCCGAATTATCGAGCTCTAAGCTTGATGCCGCTATTAAAGCAGCCAAGGTAGACAAATCAAGAATACTAGAGAGCGAAAGAAATATTACAATCTCGAAAACGAACTCGAAATCTCCAGGCTACAGGTGAAAAAACACATAATATCTGTCTTCTCTTAAATGCATTAAACACTATTCCAATCACATCAATTGAATCGGAAAGGGCATTCTCGGTGGCAAGACTTTTCATTACTAAAATAAGAATTAGAGTGAGTTATCGGAGTATTGACCATCTTTGCTTTTTAAAATCTTATAAAAGTTTGCAATATTTTGTATTATATTTTATTTAAAAAACGAAAATTACCTTCTAAATTAGAAGTTCTTGATTTTTTTAATTTTTAACTCAATTCAAAACATTTTTTGTTGTTGTTGTTGTATGCAGTTTCCAGCAAACTTTAATAGTCGGTATATTGTTTATTTATTTATTTAAAAAAGAGGACACTTTTACAGTGCGTCCAATGCAAATTTTATTTGTAAAGTTTTTCAAAGTTGTTTTTTATAGAGATTTTTTACATGTGTTGGCACCGGATAATTCTGTGTTTTGCAAATGTCTATGCAATATGTGTTTTTAAAAAATGAAATTAAAAGAAAATTAGTAATGTTAACATACTACATAATTACGGAACAACCAAAGATTTCCCAAACACGAACAACAATCATATAGAATGTTTTTCGAATGACGTGAATACTAATCAGATGAAGAGTATTAACGAACGTTAGAAAAACATTTGACGAATTAAAATACAGTCGACCCCGTATAACGCGGTAGATAAGTTCCACTTTATAAGAATTTCGCGTTGTAGGAAACCTTAAATACATGAGCCAACATCACAGCGCGACACGTGTGCAGTTTACGGACTATGGCTGTTTGAAAGGTTTTCTTCCATAAAATTAATCGATTCTAGACTAATTTGAGTCAACATTTCCAAAACACGTATAATTTTTTGAGAATAATCCGTATAAACTATGCTATAAACAAAAAATCGTACGATTCCTTACCGAGTGTGCGCCGTTCAATGACGCCATTGCTTAAGCTTGTTTTCGTCACGGAGCGGCGGACCAAACTGCGTCCGCGTTTTCTGATAAGTTATTTTTCTGCGAAAAATTCGTTGAACTTTGGAGACATCATTAATAGAAATAATTTTTATGACCGTTGAATAAGAAGTGTTTCTTTCACAAGAAATGTATAAAATTAGTGCTGTATTAGACTTACGGTACCTAATTTACATACTGTACACACGATAGTAAACTCAACTTACCCGCCTAAACTCTCCATAGCGTGTAAGTAGTTAGGCTGCTCGTCCACTATTGGTCCAGATTCGATCAATCCTGTCGCGACACGAGTCGGCGATGACGTTTCACCGCATTTTACGATTCTCTGTTAGCGTATTTATACGAATACAGTCGCAATTTTTTCGCCGCGATATACGAATCTGCATTATATGAACCCGAGTTATAGGGAGTCTACTGTATATACTAAATAAATAAAAATAAATAAATAAATAATATATGAAAAGCGAATCCTGACCAAACTATTTGGGCATGCTGAAAGTTATAATAAGAATACAGTAATCTCTAGCAATAAACAATAGGCAGAAACGTTATTTGGTGTGAATAAAAAGTATAGACTATTATAAAGCTCATTATACTACACAATACAAATGGAATACATTATAATGAAAAAGTATTTAAAATTTATGATAATACTGTAATTCAATTTTGTTGGCCCTTGACAAAGGGGATCAGGGCTTAAGTTTTATTAGTCCCTACGTAGATTCGCCCTGCACACAATACGTGCATGCTGACTGGGTACCGCAAGATTTCGATACAATCTGGCGGTGTTAAATGTTTCGAATGACGTCATGCGGGCGCACTTATTTGCCGCGGCAAACCTCAATAAGAGCATGCGATCGAGTTCCCGCAAGCATCGCACTGACTTAAAACGGCTGTGTAAATCTCCATAATTCATACAAGCCGAATAGATAAATAAAATAATTTCTCATATTTTTCTTGTATTTGATGTTCAGGCTCATTCCTGAAAATAAAAAACAAATTGTTATATTTGATGTTCAGAGACGAAAAATAAATTTTACAATTTTTAATTTGCAAATAAATTATAAACCCGTTTTGTTTATTGTCATCTTTTTCAAAAATTCTTCATATATTTGTATATGTAGGGGAGACCGGAGCAAGATCGGCATGTTAAGCTTTACTTAAATTTTGTGTAATAAATACTGCTGTAAACTGAAAAAAAAGCTTTGCATATTGTCTATTGGAATGTTACCTTACTATAGAACTGGTTAAAATCAGTTTGGAAATAAAAATAATTAAAATAATTACAACTTTACAAGAAGAGAGAAATTGACGAAGTTGCCCCGGGTATAGGGGCAAGATCGGCAACTTCTCTCTTTTTGTAAAGTTGTAATTATTTTAATTATTTTTATTAAAGTTGCCCCTGGTATAGGGGCAACAGTAATGGGGCAAGATAGGCACGTATATAAAATTATGTTATTAACAATGTATAAGTTGGAATTCACTATTAAAACAAAGAAATACAAATCCAACACCCATTTAATATTATTACAACGAAATGCAAGTTCAAAGACATATATACATGAATAACAAATGCAAACATGTTTTCATTTATCATCTGTTTGATTTTTATCCTTTGCTTCTAATGTGGCTTTATGTTGCCGATCTTACCCCGCTAGTCATGATTTCGAAACATTAAGTACAACCCTGAGAACAGAATGCCAAGCCACGATCTGGCCACGTGAATAAGTTGAAGTTACATCCTTCTAACAGGAAAAGTAACTTTCGTTATCATGGAATTATAACAAAACCTGCCAATTCAATATAAATGGAAAAAAAATATTATATGGAATTGAACGAAAATGAAAATTTGCTTGATAATTCAACTACGCTTGTTGGAGAACAATAAAAACACTACACTCAACAAGCCACCAATAAAACTCAACTGCCTAACATATAACCAAAGTCTTCTTTTAATTTGTTTTTAAAAAAAGCGCTTGACAAAGTTGCCCCGCATGCCGAAGTTGCCCCGGTCTCCCCTATGTATTCATGTATGCAAAGTAATTTTGCCATACGATATCAATGCTGTTAGCACTATCTGTGCATGAAAAACAAATAAAAAGTACATTTAAAAAATATTTTAAACTAACGCTTTTCTTTTATTCAGATAAATATACTAAAAGTTAAAAATTAAATTTTCTTCAGCTTTCACAGTATTTTTTGTTATACTACCAAGAATACTGTGAAAGCTGAAAAAATCTATTGTTTACTTTTTAATACATTTATCTGAATAAAAAGCGTTACTTTAAAATGCTTATGTATTTTTTTATTTTCTACTTTTTAGTTATACTATATGTATATGTACTGTGCAGTACATAACACTGAACTATCGAAATTCTTCTTAGTTTAGCATTTAATTTTATGTATATTGTTCTCTGCGAGGTTCGTTTTGATACAAAAAAAGCATTAAGTCGTTTAAATTTGATGTAATAAGTGATTAGTCCTCTTAATTACTAATATCCAGTTGCGTAGCTACATATTCAGCGCCCTGCAGCAAGTAGAATCGGTGCACCCCTTTGTTCCTCCGAAGAGTTCTCGCGAAATTTATTTTGGACATTCACTTTAAAAATATATATCTAATTATTTCAATTTTAAATTTTACTTAATAACAATTTCAGATTCAAGGCATTTCAACAATGAAACATTCAATTTAATAAATATAAATGTAATAATAAAACAAAATATAATTCTTTAAGTATGCAGCATCTTATAATATTTACTACATTGAATATAAACTGTATTGACAAAATGTATGCAAGTTTAGTTTTATAACAAATATATAATAATACATAGAAAAAACTTCAAGATTGACCGATTTGCAAATAAAAAAGCGAGAAAACAGCAATCACTTTCTCCAGATCAAGTTGATAAGCTATTGTTTTTTCATTTGATATAGTAGCCAGAGCCAAGACGGTGTTGTGACATGCTGCTTCTTAAATGAGTTTTGATTAATTTTAGTTTTGAAAATCTTCGTTCTGCTGTCGTTGTCGTCGCCCGTAAAGTTAAAAACCCGATTATAGAAGTAATTTCTTTTACCTGACTAAAAAACACATTTTAAATCGAAGCACTTGAGGTCCAAAACTAGGCGAAATGTCGGAGGGATATGCCAATTGTAACGATTCTGATCCTTCCGGAATATTTTTATCAGATGACGAGACAAGATATGCAGGTGATAAGCACTTAAAAAGTGTACAAAACTTTCGAAAGGATTCAAATCTAATAGATAATTGATTAATTATTAAATCCAAAAATTTTTACAAATATTTTTGCAGATTTTATTTCGCCCTTTCTAAGTTGGCGCCCTCGTGATTCGTGTTTACAGTAACTGCTCCACGGTAGCAAAGCCTCTGCTAATAACCTAAATATTTTTCACTTTATATTATTTTTATCGTCTTAAAGCAAAAACAAGTTATTACTTTTTCTTGTCTAAACAATTTTCCTTTCAAAATACAAAAAGAAAAATTAATCTATACTAATATTATAAAGAGATAAAGTTTGTAGTTTGGATGTAGGGGTAATCTCCGAAGCTACTCATCCAATTTCAAAAATTTTTTCACCAATATTTAGAATGGAACTTCAGGGTGGACATAGGCTGTATATTATTCCGTTAAACATTCATATAAATTAAAAGATATCATCTAGGATTAAGGCTTTTATGTCCAACAGATGGCGGTAACTCCGCCAGTACGACGGCCTAAGTTTGCGTTTCTGTGAGGATTGTTACGGTAAGATCTGGCAACACAGAGAGAGCGCGGGACGTGAAAGACAGACGGCCATGTTTGATGTATGCGAGTGTAGATCGTCCGTTCCGAATAAACCCTGAATAAAGTATTCAGAGTAAGTGTTTGCGTTCCTGTCTTACTGGGGGTCTTAAGTGCGTCACGAACAGCGTGAAAACACAAAGAAAACCATATAAAACATGGTGGCAGCGGATAATTAAGCCAGTAAAGGAAACGAGGCTTAACGAACATGCGCCTGCTTAACTATACAAGTAATTAGAAACTTCGTTCAAAGGTTGACGCTGCGGCAGACAGACAGTCTCCTTTATATAGTAATATAACGATTACTTTAAAGTAAAATATATATTTAAAAGAAAAAACAAAAAAACAAAAAAAGGCGGCGAGATGAATAGTTTAACTCCTCCGGAACCATTTTCCATGGACACGTCGAATCCAGAAAATTGGAGTTTATGGAAGCAACGATTTAAGATATA
>NW_019386180.1:72532-74184 GCF_000671375.1 Centruroides sculpturatus | reverse complement strand
TTAATTAAATTTCTTATGACTGCTGTTTATATATAAATATTATAAAGTCTCTGTAAATCCGCACGAAAATTGTTGTGTATAATTATAGATAAAGTTTTAATCTAGAATAATATTTATTATAGTAATTTAGAAATACGACCATAGACAATCAGAAAACGTTACTAAATACACTTGATATGAAAGTGCTAATGAAATGTGAATCCAAGCTGTGTACCTAAATGGTAATGAAAAACTAAAATATTAATTGTTACATTGGTAGTTTTACTCGCATAAGGTTTATTATAATATTTATATTTTGTAGTACTGAAGAGGGTTCTTTAATAGGACCGAAATGCATATACAGTGATTAAATAAAGAGAAGTAATTAGCTATCTGCTGTGTGATGGTCTACCGCTAAACCGAATATTTATATATTTTTCGTGCGGATTTACAGACTTTATAATATTTATATTTAATTAATAATAAATAGATGTTTCGTTCTGTTATTATTGTTGTACAAAGAATACGTACTGCATGCTGCTAAGCTGTGACGATCCAGAAATCTTTAGAAAAGACGATCAGAAAGGAAACAATATAACGTATAAACTACTGCGGATTTGTTTGGAAAATTATATATTAAAGTTAAAAATACAAACCTAATGTGAATTTTCAGCTCCAAAATTTCTGGCAAATACAGAAACAAAGTAACGCTTCCGTATAAACAAAATTATTTATTTATACGGAATCCAAATAAACTACAAAAAAAGAAAGTTAACAGTAGAATCCGATCAGATATTTATTAAAATTTGTCTGCAATAACCCGCAGCAGGAATGTGCTATCCGATCCAGAACTATCATTGTGAAAACAGAGGAAGATTTATTATGCGCCAATTGAGTATTTCGAAAATCAGAAATCGATGAAAGGAAATAGACTTTCCGGCGCTATATTACTAATGAATTAATACGATATTAAAATAATAAATTACCAATTCCAGAATGGTGTGCAGCTATACCCTTTGCACCTATAATCCATCGTAAAGATGATCGCCTCGTCAACAAACATCATTGGTTTACTCTCCGTTCTTCCCACCAGTCAGCTTACAAATGACGTTCGGATCGTGTAGTGGATATTAACTGTGAGAATTACAGGAAATTCCGTGATTATATTCCGGCTCGGTACGGCGAAATCGCTCAACTTCTAGCTTAAAAGATTTGCGTGTGTTCCCGATATTTTGTGCAAATTTAATATATTAGGTCTACACCACATTATAATCATACTGCGTGGAACATAATTGCGAGAAGTAGAAATACAGATTTTTTTTCTCAGAGAGAGATGACATCGTCGTTGATCGATCTAAGACAGTGATGGGCAAACTACGGCCCGCGGGCCAGATGCGGCCCCCTGAAATGTTCTATCCGGCCCGCGCGACATTATTCCTAATCTGACGAGTAAAAAAGAATACAGGCTGTGGTGGTTGATGCACCACTTAACTTGAGTGTTCGTTGATTATATAAAATAACCGAAGCTTTATATCTCACCATGAAAGTTTATTTACAATCATGTACAAAATTTTGTTTTACACTTATTGAGTAAAAGCTCGATCGGTTACAAGCATGCTTCGGTACAGAACATCCACTCGTCGTGCGTAGCGTAGCCGAAAGAGAGAAAAAGA
>NW_019386180.1:61809-72004 GCF_000671375.1 Centruroides sculpturatus | reverse complement strand
GCACTAAAAATTGTAAGCTATAGTAACAATCAAACCATCTTCTAGATAGCATATACCGAAATGCCTCTAAATGCAAGGGCAGAAAGGTAGTAGGCCTAACAGACGTAACGCCATGCTTGAGTAGCGATAACGATTCAATAAATAGGAATAGAGCAGCAGTTATTTACGAAATACCTCTCATACCAGGCTATAAAAATAGAATCAGTAAAAACATCAGCTACACATCTCAAAATCTATCTACATGATCAAGGAGCACAAATACGATATCGGCAGAAAAAGTATACATCAGTGTTAGCCGTCATATTTGCATTACTAGAAAACATTTTATTTTAAACACGCCAAGTTGCTTGTAATTGCTAAAGACAAAACTAAAGGAGAAATCAGAAGTGTTAATTATCTACAAGCATACCAAGAATAACTTTTGTATCAATCACACACACACACAAAAAAATGGTCATCTCGGCATGGAAATACTTAAATAGCAACAACCAACAATTAGCATGTTAGATGTACTGTAGTGTTTCCGCTAATTGAGTTCCCATAATTCTTACAATGAGGAATTACTTTTTCAATGCTTTCTGTAACCGTGCATTCCTTCGAAAAATTTTTGAATCTGTTTAATAATGTTGCAATTTGTTTGATGTTTAAAGAAATTTTTATATAAATACAATATGTACGCATGTGTAATAAAACTTAATTTAAATATAAATATTTGAATTAATTTAATTAATTTACCCCCTTCTGCACCACGCTCCTTCTTTCCTTCGTTCCTAACGTTCCTTCTTTTGGTTCCGTCAAGAATTAAAACAATGGTGTAAGTATCGCCTTAATACTAACGGTACGGCAATAAAGCCTTATTCAGAATGAAAATCAGGCATAAACATAAAATCTTGTACCTATATTATTTAATACAACCATTCACGATGAGTTACGTAAGTGCAATCTTAAACTTCATCATAAGATATTACGTAAATAAAGCTTGGTTAATTATATCTATAAACTACATAACTATATCATCAGTCATTACGCAAACGTTAATCTATTTCATCGCCGGCTACAATATTAAAATAATACTAAATTACATTTGAATTTTATTTCTTAAAATGTACTATCGACCGCACTAGGAATTTGGCCTCTTGCAAGCATGCACACCTACCAGAACCGGTCCTGATATAATCTTTCTACCGGTATAATATATTATAGAAATCAATAATCCCTCGCTTATATAGTGGCATAGAGTATAAGATGTAAAAAAAATTACTAATTTGTTTAATATCATGCTTTATTCATATGAACTTACAAAGTGAGTTTAATTATATAATAATTTCAGAGAATATAAAAATTAATTGTAATAATTTCATTGTATAATTTTTATTTTAAATACTGTACTGTAATCATAGTATTTTGGATATTAGCGTATTAATAGTTCATCAGCAGGCGAAATTAATTTTTAAATAATTTATAATTTAATTCAATGTAAATTATATTACTTACGTCGAAGAACTAAATTGATCAATACTACATTAACATAATTCATTAAATATTACGAATCTTAGTGTAATTTAAAAAACAAAAAACGTACGTTACACGCAATTTCCTTTCATTGTATTTGTTAAGATAATTTTTGTGTGACGCGCTTTTTGTCTAGTCTTGTATTTAATTATGCGAGCGCTAAGGTGGCTTTTCTTTTTTTCTAGACTTATTATAGCATCAGTAAAAGGAGGACAAACTTTAGAAAATTTTAAAATTCCTTTGAGAATGCATTTCGGACAATTATGTTTCTTTTCAATTCTGTGTGTTACAACTATATAGGAAAAAAATTTTATATTCAAATTAGCATAATGTATACAAGTTTGCACAAAAAACATCGTGATGTTACAAATTTGTAAAAGAACAACAGCAAACTTACATGGGTTATGAGAAATGCAGAAGTTGTGACATTAGATAAAATATGGATGGTTATGGTTAACAGGTATAAGCTAAAAAACAATGGTAAATTGAAACTATGATTTAAAAAACTACATATCTGTAAAAAGTTTGGACTTACTACAAACATAACGATATGGTACATAGTGTTGGAAAAACACCCCAGTATACATGGTGCAGTAGAAAGGCAGACTATAAAATTTGGGAAACACGCGATCTTGATTACGGTAAGATCACAGTTAAGCAGAATGATGGAGTGAAGATAGTGCACCGTAAAATAAAAAAAAAAAACCTGAAGAAAATTGTTTTAACTTACAGTAAAGTTGTGCACGATGTTGTGATACACAAAATGTAAATGGGAAAGGTTAACAGAATACAACAGAAAAGCATCGTCTTGACGTAAGGGAGAGACAGTGGATGTGAATGGTATTAAGAAAGGGGGTCGAAAAAGGGATTTTTTTAGGGTTAGGGAAATTTAGAAAATGAAGGAAGAAGTGGAAGTGAGACGTATGAGCACCCTACTGCGTATCCTATGGAAGGATGCACAGATAACGAAAACTTGCCGTACTTTAACACATTAATTATCTACTCCCCCTCCTCCCTAGCGGCTTCTCTTGGTCAAGTATGGATACCAAGTTTCATGTAGTTTTTGGCCAATGTTATTATTCATCATACTGTCAGGTTTTTTTTATTTTACGATGCATCTTCTTTACTCCATCATTTTGCTTAACTCAAAATGTTTTCTATTGATCTTACCGCAATCAAGATTACGTGTTTCCCAAATTTTATAGTCTTGCCTTTCTACTGCACCATGTATACTGGGGTGTTTTTCCAACACTATGTACCATATCGTTATGTTTGTAGTAAGTCCAAACTTTTTACAGATATGTAGTTTTTTAAATCATAGTTTCAATTTACCATTGTTTTTTAGCTTATACCTGTTAACCATAACCATCCATATTTTATCTAATGTCACAACTTCTGCATTTCTCATAACCCATGTAAGTTTGCTGTTGTTCTTTTACAAATTTGTAACATCACGATGTTTTTTGTGCAAACTTGTATACATTATGCTAATTTGAATATAAAATTTTTTTCCTATATAGTTGTAACACACAGAATTGAAAAGAAACATAATTGTCCGAAATGCATTCTCAAAGGAATTTTAAAATTTTCTAAAGTTTGTCCTCCTTTTACTGATGCTATAATAAGTCTAGAAAAAAAGAAAAGCCACCTTAGCGCTCGCATAATTAAATACAAAACTAGACAAAAAGTGCGTCACACAAAAATTATCTTAACAAATACAATGAAAGGAAATTGCGTGTAACGTACGTTTTTTGTTTTTTAAATTACACTAAGATTCGTAATATTTAATGAATTATGTTAATGTAGTATTGATCAATTTAGTTCTTCGACGTAAGTAATATAATTTACATTGAATTAAATTATAAATTATTTAAAAATTAATTTCGCCTGCTGATGAACTATTAATACGCTAATATCCAAAATACTATGATTACAGTACAGTATTTAAAATAAAAATTATACAATGAAATTATTACAATTAATTTTTATATTCTCTGAAATTATTATATAATTAAACTCACTTTGTAAGTTCATATGAATAAAGCATGATATTAAACAAATTAGTAATTTTTTTTACATCTTATACTCTATGCCACTATATAAGCGAGGGATTATTGATTTCTATAATATATTATACCGGTAGAAAGATTATATCAGGACCGGTTCTGGTAGGTGTGCATGCTTGCAAGAGGCCAAATTCCTAGTGCGGTCGATAGTACATTTTAAGAAATAAAATTCAAATGTAATTTAGTATTATTTTAATATTGTAGCCGGCGATGAAATAGATTAACGTTTGCGTAATGACTGATGATATAGTTATGTAGTTTATAGATATAATTAACCAAGCTTTATTTACGTAATATCTTATGATGAAGTTTAAGATTGCACTTACGTAACTCATCGTGAATGGTTGTATTAAATAATATAGGTACAAGATTTTATGTTTATGCCTGATTTTCATTGTGAATAAGGCTTTATTGCCGTACCGTTAGTATTAAGGCGATACTTACACCATTGTTTTAATTCTTGACGGAACCAAAAGAAGGAACGTTAGGAACGAAGGAAAGAAGGAGCGTGGTGCAGAAGGGGGTAAATTAATTAAATTAATTCAAATATTCATATTTAAATTAAGTTTTATTACACATGCGTACATATTGTATTTATATAAAAATTTCTTTAAACATCAAACAAATTGCAACATTATTAAACAGATTCAAAAATTTTTCGAAGGAATGCACGGTTACAGAAAGCATTGAAAAAGTAATTCCTCATTGTAAGAATTATGGGAACTCAATTAGCGGAAACACTACAGTACATCTAACATGCTAATTGTTGGTTGTTGCTATTTAAGTATTTCCATGCCGAGATGACCATTTTTTTGTGTGTGTGTGTGATTGATACAAAAGTTATTCTTGGTATGCTTGTAGATAATTAACACTTCTGATTTCTCCTTTAGTTTTGTCTTTAGCAATTACAAGCAACTTGGCGTGTTTAAAATAAAATGTTTTCTAGTAGTGCAAATATGACGGCTAACACTGATGTATACTTTTTCTGCCGATATCGTATTTGTGCTCCTTGATCATGTAGATAGATTTTGAGATGTGTAGCTGATGTTTTTACTGATTCTATTTTTATAGCCTGGTATGAGAGGTATTTCGTAAATAACTGCTGCTCTATTCCTATTTATTGAATCGTTATCGCTACTCAGGCATGGCGTTACGTCTGTTAGGCCTACTACCTTTCTGCCCTTGCATTTAGAGGCATTTCGGTATATGCTATCTAGAAGATGGTTTGATTGTTACTATAGCTTACAATTTTTAGTGCGCACAAATATATTATGTACGCAACACATAATAACAAATTTTCGGTAATATACTTACAAGGAGACGTCCAGATGTTCCGGTCTCCGATTCGAACGAAACAGCCGTAAACCCAAACAGATTCTTGGCCAAATATTAGGACCCGATTTCAAGCGTTTACGAAAAACGGACGACTGAAAATTGAGTATTTAGCTTATAAGTGTGGAAATTTCGCTTTCATTCGTAATTTCGATGGCCAAATAGCTAAGATACTAGGCGCAGTAGTTACATGCTGCCTGTTCGAGGCACTGTAATTTTAGTTTTTTTTTTTTTTAAATATGTAACAAGATTATTATTTTATCGTGTTACTAAAGTTATTCTTATTACTATTGTTATATCTCACGTTTAATTTAAAGCGTATAAAACAGGAATAAAAATCCTGACTTTATTTTTTGTTTGGGAAAAACGAAGTTACTGTGGATTTAACTCTTTTATTTCGTTAAATAAAACTTTTATTAAACGGCCGTCTCCTTGTTGGACCAATATGAATTTAATGGATCGTGTACATTGATCCCATTACTTGATTATGCAGATTACGAGTTAACTGAAGTATATTTCTAATAAAACTGTGTGGTAGTAAGATACCATGTAAGATGATAAAGTAAACATCGTAAAACACGAATCAACTGTGGTTTGCAATCGTAATCATCGAAATATCTATAAACTTTAATTGTAATTAAACAGCTGATTAATTTCTGAAACGTTTTTTCTAACATTTTCCATGACAAACGCTAATCTCGAAATCCGTGTCTTAATTTATGAACTATTAGGGGCAGTCAAATGAAAACGAAACAGATGGGAAAAAAGTAAGTAACTGTTTATTATTTCAAAAGTAATTGCCGTAACTGTTAATACATTTATCCCACTGTGAGACAAGACGGTCAATGCCTTCATAGAAAACCTACGGTTGCCTACGGAATCATGATTGTACCCAGGCGTGCACCTTTTCGTCCGAAGCAAATTGACGGCCACGAATGTCTTTCTTCGAGGCTCCAAAAATATGGAAATTGCATGGAGAGAAATCGAGACTGTATGGAGGATGTGTATGGACTACGCTGCAGAAGTTCCCAGCGAAACTTCTGCAGCGTAGTCAAAACAACCTTGGTAACATGTGGATGGGCATTATCCTGCAAAAGAATGATGTTGTTTGTCAACATTCCTGGGTGTTTGGATTTGATGGCACGCTTCAATTTTTGCAAAGTTTCTATGTACCACTGTGTGTTAATTGTGACGCCGTATTCCAGAAAGTCAACAAGCAGCGGACTTCCGTACTGACGATGGACGCACACACGACTCGCCGACCTCACTTCGAGCACGTCTAACAGACAAATGACACAGCGGTGAGCCTTCATGCTGTTCCTTCCTGATTCCCAGTAGAGGGCACTTCTATATACACACCTACCTGCATTATCAACATCCGTGCCACACTTGTTATATAGTTTGTCTCGTTTTCATTTGACTGCCCCTAATATTTTTTATAAGTTTACTTTCACAAAGTCTGTTGTCTTTACTGAAAAGTCTTCTGGTAATACAATCCTTTCGAAAATTTTTAAATTCTGTTTAATAATTTGTGTGATATTTGATATATACTTTTCGAAATTATGAAAAATTTAGGAGTTATCTACTGCTTACAAACTGCAATATTGTCTACAGCCATTCGCTTAAACAGTGGAAAGAACTGTAAATATAAAAACTTTTACACTAAATTAAATTTCTTATGAAAGAAGAATTAAATTGTTTACGGGTGATATAATCTTGTAGTTTATATTATGTTTCTTGTAAATAATTTTAATCAACAGAAATAAATTTGAATGATATTTTGATATAGATTATTTTTTCCAGAATACAAGAATAACTTCAATATGGAATTAGTCAACATAAGCAAACCTGTTCTGGATCCTTATCCATTTGAAACTAATATAGATAAAGAACTTCTAAAAACATTCCTTCGAAATTATTGGCATTATTCATTCTACATTGCTGCAATCTACCTTATAACTATCTACTTGCTTCGAGAATACATGAAATCCAAACCCGCCTTCGAACTCAAACGTGCTTCCTTCGTGTGGAATGGAATCCTCGCACTATTTAGCATCGTCACGACTTTAAGAGGATTTCCAGGAATGGTTTTCGTATTTCGCGATTATTCGTTTTATAATATAGTCTGCAATAGGTCGCTTTCAGTAGAAACACCGACGTTGATATTTTGGGGTACATTTTTTCTGTTTTCAAAAGTGTGGGAATTGGGAGATACTGTTCTGATTGTACTGAGAAAACGGAATCTGATGTTTCTGCATTGGTATCACCATGTGGTAACGTTAATTGTAATGTGGTATGCAGCATATAAGGAAGCATCTTTCGGAACTGTACTAAGTTATACAAATGTCTTTGTTCATTCTTTTATGTACACTTATTTTACTTTAAAATCAATCGATGTGAAGATTCCTGTAAAATATGCCATGTTCATCACGGCCATTCAAACTTTACAGATGTTATTCGGTGTTCTTCTTTCATTCTGGATATATTGGCTTCACTTAAATAATTATGAATGCCAAACTCCTAAAGAGTGTCTGGAAATCCTTTTCGTGGTGTATTTATCATATCTGTTGTTATTTAGTTACCTGTTTTATAATTCTTACATCAAACCTCGTTCGAGTAAGAAACACGACTAAAAATCATANTTTGGTTTAATTTGAGAAGTTTATTAATGTATAGCCTAATTGTTAAAATGAACATGATAATTCGTATGAGATAAATACTTCACTATAATGCACAAAAACAGCATAACTTACCGTGTCTCTACGTGGTTTTTCTTCTCTTAAAATTGTTCGCCAAGGCAAAATCATCTATGATCATTTCAAATCTGAATTTAAGCAAATGTTTATTTAATTAATAAATTCCTTGGTTATATTTCAGAAGTTTTCAATTAAGACGAAAATAAACACAATAATGTCTCAGTAATTTCAGAATATTTTTTCAAAAATAAATTATAAAGATTAACGGAAACCGCAGAGGTTTAAATTTACTTATGATAACTTTTCATGATTCTTTGAACATGAAAAGTTTAGCGTGTATAACTATTAGGGTTTAAATATTTTTATATACCGTAATTAGAAATAAGTAAATCATTATAGAATTGATTTTTTAAAATTTTTCTGCCCCGTGGGACTAAGAGGGCCTATTTTTTAGCAAGCCATTGTGGGTTCGACCAGACTGATACTGGGGTGGGCGATTAGTGAAGAACGGAGCTGGCCGTATAATCCATACGTTATTTGACTCGTTTTTGTTTTTTCTTGAAAAATGACAGAATTTCCATCTGAGAAAAAGGAAAACTTCGCCATTATCTCAAGACGGATCGCTAAGAAAGAAAATTAATCAGAAACGAAGAGAACGTCTCAAATGAGTCAATGGAACAGCTAATCTTGTCTTATATAAGTGTCGAAAAGGAGATTAACGTTAAAGAATGAATTCAACTTTTGTTGAAATTACAAGCTTCTTCAAATTGTAAATTACAAATACTTTTAAAGCGTTCAGATAGAATGCAAGCGTGGATTGAAAATATGCACTCTGTTTTGGTACATCTTGAATCCAAGCTCTCTATGTTAAAAGTGACAAATCAATTGCGGAAATTGATGCAAAATGTAATAATTTGCATGAAAAGTTAATTAGATTAGAAGATAGAAAAGAAATAATATTGTAATCTCAGGTATAGAGAATAATGATAACATGGACGATAGCTTATTTAAGGTTCAGAAACATTTTAATGATAAAGGATACGGATGTGAACATTGCTTGCTTCTAGAATTGGAAAATTTAAATCAAATGGAAAAAGATCAATTATTTGTGAGTTGATCAGTTATGAAGGTAAATTAAAAGTACTGTACATGTTAGTAATTTAAAATGTTTAAGTATATTCATTAACGATGATTACTCGACAAATACAAGAGCTATCAGAAACAAATTAAGTCTATATGGTAAAGAAATACGTTCAAAAGGAGCTAGGAATGTTAAATTGCGATGTAACAGATTAATTATAGACGATAAGAAGTTTGCGTGTAATTACAAAGATGAAATTTTTCAGACAGATGGAGAACAGTTTTTTTTTAAAAAAAAAATATTGCTTTTTATGTTATATAGTAATATATATTGTAAATAAACACGGCATTTGTTTATACAATAAATGTTTTTCTTATATAAAAAAGGGACGTTCTCTAGTCCCTTTTGAGGTTGACATTTAGTTCGCCAAATAACAGCTAGATGAAAGCGCGTTAACCACGAATAAACAGACGTCCTCGTCTTACGCCATGGCCCCATCTTGCACCACCTTCTCCTACAATATTATCAAAATTGGTGTGGTTATAATGGACTTCAAAAATATATAAATTTGAAGTTAAGTTGTTAGTTGAATTATGTTCTTACGTGTGAAGCACGTAAGAACATAATTCAACTAACAACTTAACTTGACAACTTAACTTAACTAACAACTTAACTTAACAACATAATTCAAGTAACAACACGCAGATGGCGATACGGAGCGTAAACACATGCAGTGTAATATAAATATATAAGCAAGAGATCGATAACTTCTTTCTCCTCAACTGTCGATTGTATGTTTAGGTTAGAAGCTTATTTTAAACAGTTTACTCACATTTTGTTTGAAGTCGCAATGTCTTCGGATAAAAAGCATAACGTGTATGGAGAAGATGATTCTAAGCTTCGAACTTGTCAAATATGGTTTAAACATTTCGTTCGGGAAATTTCGAACTAAAGAATACAAAACGTATGGGGCACCCAGAAGTTGACGACAAAGAAAAATTAAAGAAAGAAATTGTTAAACATACACGAATAACACACAACATATATAATGAAACACACCAAAAGTTAAGTGAAAAAACAGTAAAAACATTAAAGCATAGAGCGAGATACGACTGAAATGCTTAGCAGATGTTTAAGCAACCAACGCAGTTCGAACTGCGAGGCGAATTTTTGTTCGAACTCTGAAGTGTTCGAAGTTAGAATCATTATAGTAGAGGAGAAGGTGGTATTATGGAACACTGCGGGTATTATGGAACCACCCCATTTCGAACTGATAATAAAGGCGAACTGTAGCGGAATGTGGCTAAACTGAACTAGGCAGACATCCATAGCAAGGAAAAAACCCATTTTACTTCAGTTAAACGGTTGTCCGTATTTAATCAGCAAATTTGTTTTTTTTTTCAAAATTCGCAAGTTTTGAATGCTAAGTGAATTTAATTATTTTTAAAATATAAATCGTGTAGTTGTAGGTTCACTGGTGCATGTATTCCGTTCCAGAGACTTAGGGG